>NC_033626.1:7410960-7433143 GCF_001540865.1 Ananas comosus
TTTTTTTTCTTTCTAAAATGCCCCTCATATGTTCCACCATTATTCTAAAATACCCCTACAGTTATCCTCTGTTAGCTTAACTCGGGTTAAACATGAGTTAAATGTATACTAGAGTTAAAATCTAAATAAAATACCTATTTTGCCCCTACCATATTATACTAATTCCTTAAGTTATTCTCCTCATACTCTTCGTTATTCTCTTTCTCCCTCCTCCCCGTATCATCGTCCCCGACCCCGACCCCAACCCCATCGTCGCGGAGAGGACGGCGACCCCTTCGACCCCTTCGACCCCTCGCTCCTCCTTCCCCCGCCCCGCGCTCGACTCCTTCCTGTCCCTCCTCGACGTCGTCCTCTCCGGGCGCTTCCGCTGGGGCGACCACCTCCGCCCCTTGGTCCCCTCTCCGCACGCCTCCACCGCCGCCAACCTCTCCGCCCTCTCGAAGCGCAGGCTCCGTGCCCTTCAGGAGCTCCTCCCTTCCAGGACCGGCTCCTCGAGGAGCTCCTTCTCCGCCGCTCTCGTTGTCGTCATCCTCTTCCTCCGCCTCCTTGGCCGGCGCCAGGAGCAAGAGGACTACAGCGACGATCCTATCTTGCCAGAGGCCGTTCGCGTGCCGGGAGCAAGAGGGCGCGATGTTGCGCGCGGGGGGGAGCAGCATGTGCACGATCCACGAGGCCAATTTGGCCTCGTGGACCGGATGAGAGGGAAGTCCATGGTGGACCTCCCTCTCATTATATATATAAATAAATATATAAATATATAAATATATATATATATATATAATTTTATTTATAAATATATATTTATATAGTATTTTATTTATATAATAGAAATATTATTATATAATATTTTATTTATAATTTTTTAATTATTTATTGATATTTCAAATATACTCTTATATATTATTAATATATATTTATTATAATTTTAAATATTTTATCTATATATAAAATTATTATAATAATATTTATAATATATTAATTATTATATATATTATATAATAGCTGAATTTTTTATCTCGAAATTTTAATTGGTGAACGGTATAATATCCGTTTAAATCACGTATCTGAATAATTGTCGAATTCGTTTTTTGCAAATATTTTCAACTAATTTAAAAATTAAAAACTGAGATTATATATGTACGAATTTTTACTGGAATCCGAATTAACTTAACTAATACATCTACCTGCCACCAAGTTTGGTTTAGCGCGATCGATATCATCTGTTCATTCTGCTCGCTCCCGATGTGCTTTATAATATAATTGATATTGGAGGGCAAATTGAAAAGTATTTACTATATGAAGGGTAATAAGAAAAGTTAGTTAGCGGTACAAGGGTATATTGGAATGGGCAAAATGGTAATTTTCTAGAGAAACGGCAGCTCACTGACGAACTTAACTACAGAGGTATATTAGAAAGACTTGGAACATAAAGAAGGGTATTTTCAATATTAGCCTTCTAAAGAGGCTAAATAAGAATAAGAAAACGCGAAACTTATTCAGGGTATATAGCAATTGCCCCTAATGCTATTAGGTTTTCGCTCTTGATAAAAAATATAACCGTTAGGGATGATGTGGGTCCCCTAGGGTTGAGTAAGTTATTAGTTTAGTAGTATAATTCTATACGGTGAAATAGTCAAAAGTGTTAAATCTAAAGCGAAAAAATTTGATACAACATAATGCTTATATATATATATATATACACTAGCCGCTCTCTCTCTCTCTCTTCTCTCTATCTATATATAATATAATATAATATTATATATTATAGAGCTCAGTCTCTGTTACCTATCTAATAGTATATCTGGGGCTCCGGTACTATATCCTGTTTGTTCGATCTTAGGGTGTTCAAATCAACGATCCACACCGTAAAACTGATATAGGGTATTTAAAGTTTTAGAAAATAAAATTTTATATTTTTTCGACATAGTTTACTTTATATCAAACCATTTCAATTGTCAATTTTCAATGCTACTATGGCGAATTGGAGTTTAACGGTGTAGAAGAATCTAATTTCTTCAAATTTTGATGAAAGTACTTTAAACTATCTAGATAAGGTTAACATTCTTGATCTTGAATTTAAAAGCCTATGCTCAAATTTTAAAGATTATTCAATTTCCACCGTCCATTTTGACATAAATTAATTTACTAAGTAAACAATGTCGAAAAAAACTAAAATTTTATTCCTAAGAACTTCATATACGCCTAGATCATATTTAACGGTGTGGATCGTTAATTTGAACACCCTAAGATCGAAAAAGACTATAGTACCGGAGCTCCTGTATCTATAGATAGTGTAGTAGCCTAATTCTATATTATATATATATATATATATATATAAGAGCTAGGTTGCTATAGCTATCGTAGCACGGAGGCACGGACACCTCCGTCTACCAAGTTGTTTTCAATGATACCGCGCTTCCAAATCGACGATCGCTGCCGTTAGACTTGATCTACACTATTGAAAATATTTGGAAACTAAATTTCATAATTTTCTGTATCATTTACCTATCAAACAGTAGTCTAAAAAATGGAACGGCTGAAAATAAAAATCTCATAAAAAATGATGATAGAAGCACTTGAATTAAGATCAGAGTTACTGATCTTACTCAAATAGTAAAAAGAAATTTTATTAAAATTTCATCTTGATTTGGATTTTTTAAGCAACCGTTAAATTTACAAATGCATCACATCTACTAAAATTGTCAATTTTGAGACCTTTTGATTACTAGCAAATATGTCGAAAATTTGAAATTTATTTCCTAATACTTTCATAGTGTAGATCAAGTTACTAACAAAGCCGATCGTCCATTTGGAAGCCGCACCATCGAACAAAACTTGATAGCACAAAGCTTCTTGCCTACCGATAGCATAGCAGCCGGACTCTATAGATATATATACATATATATATATATATATATATTTACATATTTGTATATATATACACATATGTATCAACTTGTCCTGATTTTCAAACAACCTAATTGAGCCTTTGGTCATATACTACAACTATCGTATTGTTGCTGCTGTTTTGAGTGGGGTCCTTTGGTAAATATACTACAGTCTTAAGTTGATAAGGTCGTGACATAATATCACGAATATACAAATGTATATGTTGGAGAAAAGAGCCTACTCTGATATTTTTTCTTAATCGTAAAGTATTATTCTAATCTGTTAATCGAGCAAAGCTGTACTAGTTCTAGGCACTACAGAGTTAAGTGTTCTTACTATTCTTTTGGTCATACTATATCAGCATTGAAGAATTGATTACTTACCACACTATGTTGCAGAATTTTTATTTGTTTGGAAGTGATGAGAGCCGAACATCTTGGAGAGTTCTTAAGATTGATAGGTCGGAGCCATCAGAGCTCAACATTCGAGAGGACTTCAGTACATACACACAATGTGAATGTTTTGACCTGTTGAAACGGATAGATGAAGGAAATAGGTCAACTGGTGGACTAAAATTTGTTACAACCTGTTACGGCATCATTGGTAAGTTAGTAATTTCTATCTTATTGCTACTCCAAATACTGTTGAGCTAACTGTGCCATCTCTTGGCAATTTGTTTATGAAACATTTCTTTGACAGGTTTTGTCAAGTTCTTGGGACCCTATTATATGCTGCTTATTACTGAAAGAAAGCAAATTGGGGCTATATGTGGTCATGCTGTATATAAGATCACCAAAACTGATATGATTATGCTTCCAAATTCCTGCATGCAGTCCAATCTAGTCAATAAGGACGAGAACAGGTGAGCTGCTTTCTTCATGTCATATGATGTATAATTTTGTTATGTTTACAACTTGTCATTCCTGTATCTAGTGTTAAAGAAGATTTGATGACGAGCTCATTAGTAAAATTTGCTGTAATGCTTGAACTTTATCGGTGATTCACAAGTGCCATGAGAAAATACAAACATGATTGGTACTCTTCAGTACCTCTATTTCTTTTCATTTCTTAATGGTTCTTTATTTTACTTTTATTTACATGCAATGAAAATTTTTTTTTGTATTTTTTTTCTTTTTGTAATGGGAATGGTGGATACTGTTTGCTGGTAGCAGCTGTTTCTCATATTATATTATCACTATTATTATTGTTTTATAGTGGTGACTGTTTTTACATCATTGTAGGATTATTAAGTGCTTGAGTACCAAATCACTGTTATTTGCATACTATAGTAAGCCTATTCAGTTGTGAAATAGTTACAAATGATTCTTTATACATTCTTTTGGTAATCTAAAATTTCTTGCTTTTTACACTCTTTAGCATTATCACCTTATCTCTATTATTATGTGCCATCCCCAGTTTACCCATTCAGCTTTCACAGCATTCCTTTTTTTTCCCTCTAATTACTATGCAGGTACAAGAAGCTCTTATGCACCATAGATCTCACGAAGGACTTCTTTTTCAGCTATTCATACCACATCATGAGAAGCCTTCAGAAGAACTTACGTGATAAACAGAAAGGACAGGCCTTATATGAAACTATGTTTGTCTGGAATGAATTCCTAACACGAGGAATTCGTAATCACCTTAAGAATACACTTTGGACTGTTGCATTAGTATATGGGTTTTTCAAGCAGGTAAATCTAAAACAAATTGATGTTTTACTAACTTTATCATTCATATTTGAAGAAAATTAATTACTGGGGAAAACTTGAAAAGCCCTGCATGTTGGAGTGGCACGTTTGCAGTTTACTCTCCTGTGGTTCAAAGTTTAGTACTTCGCCCTTGTGTTTTTGTTTAAAAATTCCTTGGTTAAGTAATTTGTCATAAAAAAGGGTGGAATGTGCTATGTTTTGTAAACTGCAAGGTAGTGCAATATGGCACTTAATTAGTATGTGATTTGCACTTTACCACCTGTGGTTTATAAAAATGTGGCTCTTTGCTACCCTTTTAATGGCAGGGTCTTGTGGAAACAGACCAAAGCCACAGGGGAGTAAAGTGCTATAATTTGAACCACAGGGTCATAAACTGCAAATGCCTATTCTACAGGTGGGGTTTTTATAAGTTCACCCTTTTTTTTGTGCTGATAGATTATGTACAACAAGCTAACCTAATCATGGAAGTGTATTTTGTTATTTTTGAAACAGATAAACTAATTTACTGGATTTTGGTGCCTTTTGTTCTCTTCACTGCTCTTAGTCTTGTTTTTCTTTTGCATCATCACATGTTCCATAAGATAAAACTGATGGTCATTTTATATGCAAATTCAGGACACATTTTCAATATCTGGGAGAGACTTTCTGTTGACACTTATAGCTAGACGCTCAAGGCATTATGCTGGAACCAGGTTCTTGAACATTAAACACTTTTTAATTAGTTTCTCTTTTGATGACTGCATGAGATTATCTATGTTGATTGCAAATAAGTCAGATAAGAAAGTTATTTCTTGTTTGTTTTGGACAAAGAAGTGGAGTGTTAAATTGCTTGATGCCCATCATCCTTTTTTGGATCAGGTATCTAAAGCGAGGTGTTAATGAGAAGGGTAGGGTAGCAAATGATGTTGAGACAGAACAGATTGTATCTGAAGAAATTCCTGGTGTTACTTCCACACAGATAAGTTCTGTTGTGCAGAACAGGGGTTCCATTCCGCTTTTCTGGTCACAAGAAACCTCAAAGTTGAATATTAAACCTGATATAATATGTGAGTTATAAACAGCTGCTATGCAATCTTCAAAATAAAGCTTCTAGGTCATGCACTAAAATGGTTGTTTCCTTTTTTCTTCAGTACATCACAAGGATAAGAATTTTGAGGCTACCAGGCTCCATTTTGAGAACCTTGTTAATAGATATGGAAATCCTATTATTATTCTTAACCTGATTAAGGTGAGTTTTCGATATTAGTATATCATTGTACAGGAATATTATTATGTTACCAGTTGTTTGTATATGCTATCTAAATGAGATCTGTATGATAGTCATGAACTTCCAACTCTTACCTTTTTCTTGATTGTGTTTGGCAGAGGCATGAGAAAAGACCTAGAGAATCTCTACTCCATAGAGAGTTTGACAGGGCAATCAAGTTCTTAAATAATAGTCTAACGGAGGAGAACCATTTGAGATTCTTACATTGGGATCTCAACAAAAATTCTCGGAAGTACTAATGTTATTCTTCATTTATCTTTTCTGTATAGTTTATGACTTAAAAGCCATCATTTTTGAGATAAAACTAAATATAGGAGTTTCTTGCAGCAAAGCCAAAAACGTGCTTACTGTACTGGTGAAAGTAGCGTTACAAGCCATAAGTTTAACAGGCTTCTTCTATTGTCAAGTGATACCAACACCAAGGCCTGATGGTGCCCCTATTTTGAATGTTCTTTCGTAAGTATCTTTCAAGATAGTTTATCGTGAATTACTTTTAACTTTGTCATGGGCTATCTATGTATTATTACTTTATTTTTGAATGACTCCTGAGAATAGGCATTTGTTCAGTAACTTAGTAGCTGACTTGATAAATCTTCAAAATGCTGTCCCGTTTACCTGGATTGTAAGCAATTATGACAATTTAATCCTCTATTACTATGTTATTAATAGAGATGTATGTTAGGCTGGTATATGAAACATTTCTATGTAGAAAAAATAAACCAAAGATAAAACCCATGTCTTGCATGGCCTTTTCTGTCATATTATCTTTTCTCGAATAATCAAATCATATGAGATAATTTCATTTTGAAATTCATTAATATTATTATACTTTACCCCTCAGAGGGGGAAAAAACTTTCAAATTCCATATTGGAGGTTGGGTGGTTGGGCCATCCTAAATCCCCTTTCAATCACCAGAGTTTGGTTACGTCTTTCATCAACAATCAGATCAGAGAATTTTCAACCAAGGGCTAAAAAAGCTGTTTGTATAGACTGTTCAACTCTCAATGTCCTTTGGTTAATACAATTTGAATATAATAAGAGGTATTAATGCACGTAGGATTATGATATTTTTAAGTTTGTGATTGCTTGATAGCATTTTGAAATGCGCTGGGAGTTTATGACTCCTAGACACTAGTACAAGTTAGCAACATCAGTTAGCTAACAATTTTACTTGCTTCATAGTTGAGTGACATTTGAACGGCAATATTTTTTTCTGCAACTAAATATCAAACTAAAGTTTTCAAGAGTACTTTGATGCAATGAGTTAAAGGTAACTAATTCTCTAGTCAATAGGCCAATGCTACATTTATTGGGAACTCCAAACACCTTGGACTACAATTAGTTCCAGGATTTGGTTAATTAATCTGAATTAGTGACTCAATCAGGCAAACCAGATGTATATGTGATGATAATAGTGAAAACTCAGATCTCCAACTATTTGTTCAACTAATTTGTGTTATTTATTTTGAGGTTGAAAACTTTGTGAAAATTGGCAGTTCTCAAGGTCTTTGACCACATTTAATATATCTATAGCCAAGAATGAGCACACTACATCCACTCTCAAGTTTGAAGAGTGTTCAATTGTATTTGTAATTTTACTCTTCCTTTCTGTACCTCATTCTTTCTCATCGTTATTTTTGCTGCTTGTAGGAAGGATAATGTTGGCCACTATTCATCTGATAACAACAGCAATAGTGATAATACAGATGATGTTGATACGTTGTGTGATGGATCCCAAGAAGATGTCTCTTTAAGCTCTGACGTATCTGGTCACGCAATCGCAGAGGATAAAGTCGAAAATAGTGAAATTTGCATTGTCAAACCAGCAAAGTTCCAAAATGGTGTTGTGCGCACGAATTGCATAGATTGCTTGGACCGTACTAATGTTGCACAATATGCTTACGGTTTAGCTGCTCTTGGACATCAACTTCATGCATTGGATATTATAGCTGTCCCTGAGATTGATTTAGATGACCCTTTGGCTAAATATCTAATGTGCTTTTACGAGAGAATGGGTGACACTCTTGCTCAACAGTATGGTGGCTCTGCTGCTCACAACAAGGTATGTATGTGGAATTGTATCAACGTATCTCATCCACTAATATCTGGAGGACATACTTATTTTCTCCATCCAATTTGCAGACATTTGAATTTACTAGGGCATGCAATCATTGTTAAAATTATTGTGGAAAATGGGAAGTTAGTAATGCTTTGTCATTGGTCTAATCATTCATGTTCTATGATCGTAGATATTCTCTGAGAGAAGAGGTCACTTGAAGTTGGCAATTCAGTCTCAGGAGTTCTTTAGAACACTTCAAAGATACTATAGCAATGCCTATATGGATGCTAATAAACAGGCTGCTATAAACCTGTAAGTCCATGCCAATTTACCCTTAAAATTTGCTAAGTCCATTTCTTGTTATTTTTACTTCTAATAAAAAAATTGGTGAACTTAAGGTTACTTTAATAGCAATGCTTTTGTTTTCCTGTATTGCAGATTCCTGGGCTACTTCCAACCTCAAGAGGGTAAACCAGCCATTTGGGAGTTAGACTCTGATCAGCATTGCAACCTAGGATATGATCACCATTTCCCTTACAAAACTTCAAGGTACTATTGCTGTTCTTTTGCAGGCATTATGGAAGTTTGTTAGCTGATTTCATCGATATTAAATTGGAAATTTCAGGCAATGTTTACATTAAAATGAGAATGGCACTGTTGCTTATTTCTGCTTATTTTTGTTGTAATATCCCAAAGTCACAAATTCTGTTGGGATACTCTATATATTATCCCAATCAAGCTTCTGGTGCAACAAACTTGGGCTTGGAGACTTGTTACAGTGTTGCCTACAATACTCGCATACCAGGATTGGACATAATTCTTTAGGTTCATAGTATAATTGTTTAGGTCATTGCATTCAGCCAGCTTAATTTTTCACAAGTTACCTCGAAAAGTAAAATAATAACCGGACGCAGACTGGACAAAAGGAAATGTACTCTGCCGGAGAGAGGAAAGAATAATAGAGAGAGCACCTTTTAATGAAAAGGAAGATCGAACTGGCTAAGTTGAAATATCTTAATTTCTGGGTAAGTACGTTTAAATGTGTATAGGATTCCCAATTTAAGCCAGATGAGCAAATTTAATTTATACCTGACAGAACTCACAACTGTCCTATGGATTAAACAGATAATATCCTGTCAATTTTCATGCCTTGTTTATTTTGTATCATCAATATTTATGAATGGGCTGGACATTCCTACTACATATGTTCCTTCGGGATTCTTCTATCAGCATAAAATAGGAATCGTCCCCAACCCCTCCCCCCACACAAAAAAAAGAACCACCCAAACACCTTTTTCTCTCCTTTTTTTTAAAATTTTTTAATAGCTTAAATGTTTGTTTTTCGCTATGTCTCTGATGATTTATGTGAATTCAGCTGTCCTTACATCTATTAAATGAAGTTTGTTAAGTTAAAAGATGTACTTTCTACTGAACATGCGCATTTGACCTGATAGGTCATTCATCAAAAGGTCTCTATCAGATGGCAACATTCTTCGCGAAAGCAGTTCACCTTTGTCCAGCTGTGATGCTCGTGTAAATGGAGCCCTAAACAAAGCACTCTCTGATTCAATAGAAGAGACTTCAAATGGCATGAACAAAGTATCATACTCAAGGTAATTTATCCAATTTTCTTTTGACTGTAAGCCTCTTAAAATTTCTGCCAAAAATTTACTTATGTTTTTATTAATAATGCATTTAAAAGACCCAATTTTCTAGCATTACTGATAACAAAATGGTGTTATATGATACCAAAATCAAGTATGTCATCTTGATTTATGTTTGTAGAGGACAACATGCACTACTAAAGCAGTTGAAACTCAACATGTATATTTTTATGCTCTTTAATGTACCTACAGGTTTAACTTCTGTATGAAGTTAAAAATATGGCACAATTATCAAAGTTATTGTGATTTCTTTTCATTTATTCTCAGCCTGCCGTAGTTATACTGTAACACCTGCTTAGAGCGGATTTTTTGTTAGTTAATTTGCTGATAAGTTGACTGAAATTTCTCCATCAATTGTAGGACCACTCCCACAATACCTCTTAAGCAGCTTCTTATAAATGGGGAATATACTTTTTACTATGAACCTGGAGATTCAAACTTTCTGAACCTTGATTCACTGTACTCTTCTGGATGGGAGGAAGAAACATATGAAAGGTGATATGATATTTTTTTAGTCATCTTTATATTGAAGTCTGGCACACAGTTTTATTGCTTTCCTTTTTCCGTTCTGGTGTGGGTCAGCGTGTTCCATTTCAAGTTTCTCATATTCACTATAGTCTTATAAAGTGTTCCAAGTTAGTCTTTTTCTCTTGACGATTTGTTGAATGCTAGTGATTGTTCAACTTATCTGGAGTCTCTATTGCCTTAATTGTATTTATAAACTTTTTATATTATTTTGTTCAATTTCTGTTTTAATCTTCCAATTTCTTTTTGTGGCATTAATTGTCTTTCACTGGCTCAAATCCTGTTAAAAAAAACTTCTGTTCAGTTTGTCGAACTTTGAATTCTCCCCATGGAAATCTCATTGAAAAGTGGATTTTTGTGAAATATTTAGTTTTAATCCTTAATATCCATGCAGGTCTACGGCCGCAAGCACACCAGTTGGGAATCTTTCATTGGAAAATGTTATCAATGGCATAGCAACTGAGACAAGTACACCTCCAAGTGTAACTGGCATAAAGGTTAGTAGCTACCATTAGATCCTTCCTCACCACCCTTACTGGATAAATTCTGTTCATATTTCTTGGCATGGTTTATCAGCCTTTATTGGTTACACCAATCACTAATCTTGATTACGGTTGACATGTCAGATTTCAGGTACTAACAGGAGTTTGATGTACCTTTTTTTTTTTTTGCGAGTAAAACTAACGAAATACATTAGAATTCCCTTGATTCCCATTGGCTAGTTAACACATTGAACATAGAGCAGAACTGCTTTTTGCTGCTAGTCTTTCTTTTTCTAAGGAAATCCAAATTTATTTTAGTTGCTATGGAATCATGTATAAAAATGAGTCTCTATATATCCTTTGGACATCAATTTCTAGTGGCTTTCCCTTCTTTTAGCTACTCATTGTCTTCAAACACCTTTCTTGCTCAGTAGCAAGGAGTAACCAATTGGTACTATTGATAAAAAGATAAGATTAGTGATGAAATCTTCTGTATCAAGAACAGAAATGATGAAATTTCATCGTCAGCTACAACTTATTGATTGGCTTTGCGCTATAATTGCATGGTGTTCCCTTCGTTTTTTTTGTTTATTCATATTATAATTTCACAGCAAACGATGAATAATGTGAGCGAGTTGTAACTGTTGAATAATTATGGCAGGGAAAACAGAGTGCGGAAATACTAGAGTATGATGCTTCCCAACACTCTGCCATGTTAAGCGAGTTCAATGAGAGTTTTGTGAATTGGGTCATTCACGGTGATACTCTCTGTCGGTAATGCTGATCCCTTCATATATATTCATACATTCCCTCTATGACCCCATCCCGTGGATGTGTCGGGGCCGCAACAACATGTACAAGTTAGCATGAAGGGAGAGAGCCCTCCGCAGGTTATCTGTTGTGATATGTCACTACTATCTGCTTATCCTTTTTGAGTCTGTGTACAAGTGCTGTTAATTTTTGTTGCTCCTATTTCTTTGCTCATAGCTGGCTAAATAGTATGAGTACATAATAAAATGATTCTTTTTTTTTCTTTTTTTGGGTTTAAAAAAGAAACAAATCTGTATAATTGTTTATCGGAAGCTGGAATTTCCCACTATGTAAATATATGTAACGATGCTACGCTCTATTGAGCTCCTTTCTCTTTTTAATATTTGTTTTCTTGCTCAGTTTTAATGTATCTTTTTGGTATGGATCTGATTAAACCATTTAATAGCCCACCGTAAAGAGCAGTAATAATGGTGCGCGATATTGAGTGGTCTTTATTTCATCTTGTGATTGAGGTAATGAGAATCACTCGTGCTTGCATTTCTCATGGATTACTGATGTGTTGTCCGTCAGTAAATATTTTAAGCTGAAGTGGGGTTTTTTAGTGGTATGAAGTCGGTCGTCCTGAATTTGATGGGGCATGATGCGCTTTGCAGTTGTGATTTTGTTTTGTTTTGTTTTGTTTTGTTTTTTTTTAAAATATTCTCTCTCTCTATTTTTTTTATTTATTTTTTATTTTTATTTTTATTTTTATTTTTGTTGCATTTTACCATTTTGGGTCTGTTTGTAATTAACTCAGAATTGAAGCCCCTTGTGTGTATCTGACTGAGTTCACGGAACTGGAAGATCACACCTCCCTTGGGGGGTGTTGGGTGATATATGTGGCAGGTTTGCACCCCTACCAAGGAAGCGTAACACACCACGCGGGGAATGTTGAGCTTCCTAATTTATGTACGGGGTTCTTTTTCATTTGTATTAATTATTATTCAATGATAGTACTGTGTTGTTTCTTTTTTATATCCTTTCTTAGAAGTAACTTGTTCATGTATAATGGCAATTAGATGTTGGTAAACTCCATGATGATTTGACATGATTTAGGAAGAGAAATGGGCATTGGCCGTATTTTGGAATTACGATTATACTGTCTGTAGATACACATCCAAACTTGATATTTGGTTTAACGGAAAACTGGAATTCCCCGGTATGTAAACGTATGTAACGATGCTATCTATGCGCTCGGCTGATCCCCTTTCTCTTTTTTTTAGTCATTTTCTTGCTTAGTTTTAATGTTTTCTCTTTTTTTTTTTTTGGCTTGGTTTGGATCTGACTAAAAACATTTGATAGTCCGGCGTAAAGAACAATAATAATGGTGCGATACGGAGTGATCTTCATTTCATCTTGTGACTTGGGTAATGCGATTAACGTACTCGTGCTTGTATTTCTCATGGATTACCGGTATGTGTGAGTCAATAATAATAAGGGCTTGTTTGGTTCATCCATTTTAGGTATGGAATGGAAATCGGTTTGATAAAATCCGGTTAATTTTGTTTGGTTCGCATGAATCGGTTTGGAATTCCTATTCCGGACTGAAATCAGAATGACCCATTAACCTTCAACTTGATTCCAGTCTTCTAGCCCGGATTGAGATTTCATTCCGGAAACCCATGTGACCATCTCACCCTCCTTCTCTTCACCCCTTTCTCATTAAAAAAAAAAAAAAAAAGAAAAAAAACTTATCCTCTCTCAAACCCTATCCTAACCACACCAATAAAAGTTTTTAAAAATAAATTTGATATTTTTTTGAAAAACTTATTAGAGAATAGTATTATATTATATAAATTTAAAATAATATAAATTTATATTTGAGAGTAAAATTAGTATTAGTATTTATATTTTTTTAGTTTATACGAACTAAACAATAAAATATGAAGAACTCATTCCAATTCCCAATCCACAGATAAACCAAACGTTTTGATGGAGTGGGCCATTCCAATTACCATTCCAATTCATTCCCATTCCATTATCCATTCCAATTTTACCCTTAACAAACAAGCCCTAAATGTTTAAGCTGAGGCGTGTTTAGTGTGGCATGAAATCGTCCTGAATTTAATTTGATGCGGTTTGATGCGCTTTGCTGTCATAGTTTTGTTCCTTTTTTTATTATTTATTATTATTAATTATATATTCTCTTTTTTTTTTTTTTGTTATAATTTATCACATTGCGCCTTGTTTATTTATAAACTTATGAGTGGCACGCGAGGAACCCTATATATATATATATATTAATTTTTTTCTCACAACATTTTTTTTTGTTTTTGTCTATACTAAGCGTAAAATTTTATAGTATGAACCAACTTTATTTTTTAATAGTCAATATAACAAAATTAAAAATTTATTTAATAAATATAATCTATAATTAATAAAAAATTTATTTACAAAAATTAATAAAATTTTAACTTTATAATAAACGTTTATAAATATGATGTAAAAAAGTTGTACACCGAATATAGGCCCTTAAATACAATCCATAATTAATAAAAAAATTTATATATAAAAATTAATAGATTTTTATCGTTATAATAAATTTTATAAATATAGTGTAAAAAAATTATACACCGAGTGTATAAGAGATGCATACTCATACATTGTATATGATAAAGTTTAGCTTCTTAACAAAATAAAACTATATAATGTAAGAGAACCAAAAGAAGCCCTTACCTTATTTTGGAGGGTTTGTGGGGCCCACATATATATTTTTTTAAGATTAATTATATATTGATTCTCAACCTTTCCAACACCTGTCATTTTGGTCCTTTATTTTTTTTTTTCAATCAAGTTTTCAAATTTTTTTCAGTTTAGTCCCCAAAAATAAAATTTAAAATTTTGAATTTAAATATAGAATTAACATTAAAATCTTAAACTAATTAGCAATTAAAGTTCTAAATTATAATTTGCTTTGAATTTTAAATTAAATCTAAATTTTGATTTCAAACTATGATTTGGGAACCAAAAGAAACCCTCCCCAAAAATAAAAATTTTAAGTTTTAAATTTAAATCTGAAATTAATATTAAAATTTTAAATTAATTAGCAATTAGTTATAAATGATAAGTGAGTTTATATTCTTCAATAATTATGTATTATAAATAATTTTAATATTTTATTTATAAATTTATAATAATTTATTTTGAGAATCAACAAAGATAGTATTTTTACTTTAATTAATTTTTTTATTTTTTTATTTGTAAGTTCTACACAGATAATAATAAAAAATATTATGTATTTGTTTAATATTACAATGAGCTTTTTATTTATTTTAAACTGATTTAAATATTTATTTTAGACCCACTCCCATCTCTCTCTCTTTTTTGATTTTTTTTCCTTTTCTAACCCCTCTTATTTTAGAGTGTTATTGGCCACATACAAAAAATAAAATTTAATTTTAATTTAAAATTTAAATTAATACATACAATCTAAAATATTTAAAAATTAGGCATAAATAATTATATATTTTAAAATTTTATTATAATTAAAATATAAACTTATGAATTTACACCGAACGAGTGTTAAGATCAGCATTATTGTTTGTAATCAAAACTTGCATATCTAATACAACTGATCACATATGAAAATGTATCTAAAACTTTCTTATTTAATTAATTAAAATATATTGTTATTTACTTTATAAAATATATATTTAATTATTTATAAAGAAGATAAATGAGCCCGTTGCGTAGCACGAGTTCCTTAACTAGTTTGTAATTAATTCAGAACTGAAGCCTGTGTATCTGTCTGAGTTTAAGGAAACTCGAGATCACGCCTCCAAAGGAAAAATTCTAGAAGCAAGGGGTATATTGATAACGTGACGTAACAATCCAATTAAATATATTCTTTTAAGGGTATATGTCCCATCATGATTATAGAAAAATATTTCTATTGTACTTTTGTTTGAAAAGAAGTAATATAATTGGCTTGTTATTGATGATGTGGTGACAGTGTAGAATTCCTCCCTCCAAAAACCCTTTGGAGGGTTTGGATGGTGTCCCAGTTTGCACCGTACCTGAGGAGTGTAAAACAAACGTTACACAACTGCACGGGACATATTGAGCTTGGGTCCTTTTTATTTGTATTAATTATTCGATAAAAGTACTGTTTTCTTTACTTTTATATATATTTAGAGACGGAGAGAAATGATTCGGAACTTTACTTTATAAAAAATAAAAAAAAATTAACCGTTGATCAATAGAGGGTAAAGATGTAATTTTAGTAGGTAAATGGTTACTTTATTCGAGATTATTTTTGTAATTAAACTTTGCAATATTTAAAGAAAAATTAAAATTGATATCCTAAATTTACGCATTAATTTGCACTAATTTGATGAATTGATGGATAACCCAAATTTAGGTATTAATATAGGCATTTATTTTAGATATTTTAGTGTTTCTCAAATTTAGGCATTAATTTAAATTATAGAAATTTTAGAAATATTAAATATTAAACATTAAATATTAAATATTAAATATTAAATATTTAAATTTAAGTTAGAGGAATTTTGTATTACTGTTTAAAAAATTTGTAATGTTGGTAAATATTTTAATTCAACATATTTACTATGTTTAAGAAACTTTTAAATTCCTATAGTTTAGATATTAATTTTGTATCACCTGTTTAAAAAAATTTGAATGTAAGTAAAAAAAATATAAATTAAATGTATTTAATATGTTAAAAAATTTAGAATTATTCTACTTTAGACATTAATTTTGTATCACTATTTTAAAATATTGTAATATTGGTAAATATTTAAATTTAACATATTTAATATATTTAATAAAATTATAAATTTGTCTTGTTTAGACATTAATTTTGTATTACTAATTTTAAGCAATTGAATGTGGGCAAATATTTAAATTCAACATATTTAAAATATTTAAAAAAATTTAAGAATTTTTCTAATTTAGATATTAATTCTTTATCACTATTTAAAAAACTTAATGTGGATAATTAATTAGAAATATGGGTATAATTCAAATTTATTCTTAGAATAGAATTGTATCGGCAAAATTAATTCAAATTTTAAAAGTAAAATTTAATTTTTTAAAATAATAAGATCATATATTGTAATTTAAAATATAAGTTGAAAACAAAATAAATTTGAAGTTTAGAATCTAAAAACTATACAAAAATCTCCAATAAATCTAAATAGTATAGTGCAATTTAAACTTACTAATAAATCTATATATATATTGAAAAAATATATAGGATATTTCAAATATTTTCTAATAAAATATAACATATAAATTTATAAAATATAATATTTATTGTAATTTTTTGAATAAATATGATGTAAAAATTTATATTGATTTAAATAAATTAAAATAATTTTTACGTGCATTTACACGTTCACTTAGCTAGTATATATATATATATATATATATAGAGTTGGACTGGGCTGACTATATAGCAAATCCTTTGTTGCTATTCAGTATTCTTAACCTTTGAATCAACTCTTTTTATCATTTTACCATTGAATTAAATACTTTATACCCTGTGGGACACTCACCTAGGGGGACCACTCAACTCTAACTGAAATATCATCCTACCCTATCAATTTTTCATCCATGGGTTAAAAACTTGATAGCAAAAAAGGTTTTACTATTAATAGTATTCTAGCCAATCTAGAATATATATATATTAATAGATACTCGAGAGAGAGAGGAGAGAGAGTGAGGAGAAAGAGAAGAGAGAGGAGGTCAGAGACGAGAAGAGACGAGGCTGCTTCTACTTTTAACTATCTATAATTTTTCTTTTTGATGCATGTTAGGATAGAGGAAAAAAAGTTGAAGAGAAATTTCAAGAAAGAAAAAATTGTGACACCTAAAGTTCTTCTAATTCTCTATCTCTCTTATCTAACCATCCATCAAATTAATGAATGGTTAGGTTTGTGGATTTAAAGAGCTGGCAGCTGTACTAATAGCTAGTAAGCCCTTACGTATACCTATACTATATATAAAGATACGTATTTGAAATATTCGTTAGCGTACAGATCTAATTTGAAAAATAGACAATATAAGATAAGAATAGAACCGTTATGAATAAATATGTAAAGATAAGAAGAAACGCGTTGGAAATGACTAATGGAGAGGATAAGAATATGAACTATTGGAATGAATATGAAGAAA
Source organism: Ananas comosus (assembly GCF_001540865.1). Classification (NCBI taxonomy): domain Eukaryota; kingdom Viridiplantae; phylum Streptophyta; class Magnoliopsida; order Poales; family Bromeliaceae; genus Ananas; species Ananas comosus. The sequence goes on from NC_033626.1 coordinate 7,428,505, forward strand.
TAGATAGAAACCGTGAAATAAATAGTATAAGATAATAGACACCATTTAAATCAAATAGATAGAATGAATAAGAAACAAACTGTACGCCCCGCAACTTCACAGCAAGAGCTCACCGTAGGCCACATGCCATAACCCCGTCACACTGTAACACCCCATCTATGTGTACACACCAATCTCTACAACCATTTTGTTCAACGAAAAGTTATAACTTCCTAACAAATAATCAGAGCAAGTACATAACTACTGCACTGCCCCGAATCTACACGTTCCTCGGGCACGCGAAAAATCCACCGTATACAAATAAATTTTCCCCTATAATACGAAGCGATAGCTGTACCTGTAAATCATACAATACTACAAATAGTAGTATAGAGCTGCTAGAAGAACCAGAAATAAAACAAACCGAGTTCCACATACATACGTCAAAATCCAAGATACAAAAATTACTCGCACTGGCGAGTTAAACAGCAGTATGTACATGAACTCCAACAAAAACCACTACCTGCTGCAGGGGCACCTCTAGCTCGGCTCGTCGGGTAGGGCTCTAACTCGCGACGCCTTTGCCTCGATTCTGGTCAGCAACAGCAGCAGCCGAAGACGATGGCTCTGCAAAAAGGGGGTAACAATAGGGCGTGAGAACTACTGTAAAACAAGTAGTCCTCAGTGGGTGCCGCCCTCAACATCATCGGTCCACACACTAAGTTTACAGAAAAGAGCAGAGGTAATAATAAATGCCGGAATAAAATCTATAGCTAGTATTTATTACACTATCATGCTCTAAGCTAACCTACTGTAGAAATGTCAATTCTGACCCAATCTCTTTAGGGACTGTAAACATACCCGTCTCAGTGACTGTGAACACACCCGTCCCGCCCAGTTGAGACTATCCATCTACCTCCACACTAACCAGTCTGTGGAGAGCAAGTCTAACCGGCAAGCACGACACCAACCCAAAAGCACAGCCCCCGCCTCCGGAGTGGCACTCGTGAGAGCTACCCAACCGAGTATGCAGCGTATCTTTGTCGAGCTCAATCAGGCTCCCTCAAGCCAAAGTCCAAGTAACCAACACTAACTGGTCTAACAACTTACAGTCACGTGCCCTCGGCACAATCCGATGCCAAAAAGGCGATATGGGTCCACCGTCAACTCCGACGGCACCCAACAGTCCGGAACAGCCTGAACGCTACTATAAAAATACACTCGGTATCCCAGCACGAGCGGAACTGAAAACTAAACTACCTGTTGTATCCGTCGCCTCGATACTGTGACGATACAAAATTACAACGGCTCCTAGAGCTAAATCAGGTAGTGTAAACAGGTGACAGGTCCAAAACGCTGGTTTTCTCCTAAGTCAAATTCCAAGTCCAACATGTATACTTATGGTTTGCCAATCATGTCCTCAATGCTGCTTTCATCCATGATACAATCAACAAAAATGAACTACAACATGATTTACAAAACTGAAAATCATACATGTCGACTAATACTGTGCTTAGGAATAAACCGATGTAACCCACCTCAGCTGCGGAACAACCTGCTGGATCGACCGAAGTCCTCCAAATCCAGAAATCGAGCTAACTCCAAGCTCTACAATCAAAATCCATCAATTCTGCCCACGTATAGCAACAGCAGAGTAAAACAAAGGTTCGACCAAGCTAACCTTCACCAAATTCTGCAATCTTGGGCTTCGTGGATTCCTCTCGAAGTCCTGAATCGAACGAACCAAGTTTCGTCACAATCCGACTCTCCTATGTCGCGTACGATCCGAAACGTCGAAGGTCGACGCGGTAATTCTGCAAAACAGCATCTTAGCCTGAAATTGATGGAGCTTGAAGTAATTGAAGTGATTTCGATGGATCACTCACTTCGAAAACCTCTCAGGAATCGGCGTAACATCAAGGACGGCGAAAACCACGCTCACCCATCCTCCTCGCAGCACCACGACGAAGAAAACACACTCAAATGGCACCGCGGCGCGACGTCGGCGACAAACGAACTCCACCCGAGCTCCTCCTCGCCCACGGTCCAAGCTAGAGAGAGAGGAGAAGAAGGACGGTGAAAACTCTCTCTCTCTCAGCTCTACACAAGCCTAAATAGAGAGAGAGGGAAAGGGTGACACGAACGAAGTGGAAAAAGACCAAAAAGTTCTCCTACCTACCCTGGCGTATCGGTACACGAGCTCGCGTATCGGTACAAGAAGTCAACCCGAGAGCAGTTTGCGCACAACCTGTGCAGTGTACCGGTACACCATGATGGCTGTACCGGTACAGCAAGTAGAAAATCAGCTATTTGCAGATTTTCTTGCTAAATGCTGCTCTCGCGTCGCACAGAGTCCGTTTTGCGTCTATTTCGCGCCAACGCGACTCAGACTTTCCGCGACAACTCCAGAAGCTGTCGACAATCTTCACTGCCTGAACACCAGGGATCTAAGCATCCTCCCCTACTACAGAAAATTTGTCCCTGAAACTTAAAACATCACCTTCAGCTCAGGGCATCGAATAGTAGGATAGGACTCCTTCATCACCGCCATGCTCCCAAGTCGCCTCCACGCTCCTCGTGATGACTTCAACTGGCACTTTCACATACTGATGACTCGTATCGCAATTCTTTCATCTCCGACCAAGAATCCGCAATGGTCGCTCCTTTTATCTCACATCCTCGCTCAAATCTCGATGATGAATCAATCACGTAGAAAGATTGAAAACATATCTCCTCAAATGCCGAGAACGTGGAAGACGATGCCGTGAATGCCGGCTAGTCCGGTAGAAGTCGATCCTTAACAGCTGGTCGCCACTCGCTCCAATACCTCAAAAGGGTCAACAACGAAACGGACTCGGAAGCTTTCCCACGTACTCCAAATCGCGAATTCCTCTGGACGTGAACTCTCGAGATACATGATCACACCTGAAACTCTAATCCGTCTCTTGTATCAGGCAGTCAGCTCCTCTGGCAGCATCTCGGTGTCAAAAAAGTGTCAGTCGAACAACTCTCACCTTTCCTCAGCCTCTAGCAAAATCTCAGCCCAAGCATACTTTTTTCAACTCACAATCACCCAACACAAAGGATCGACATCTGCATCCATACACACCTCAAACGGAGCAATCTGAATGTCTCGCCTTGATAGCTATTGTTGTACCAAATTCCAGCCAGTCTCAAATTCATAACACCCCCCCAAAGTCCAGGACGCCACGCTCCCAGCATCCTTTATGATCTGAATTGTCGCTGTGACTGACCATCAGACTGTGGTGAAACGTCGGAGAACTACAACTGTGTACGCGACAAGGCTGCCTGGCAAACTCCCTCCAAAGTGTGATTACAAACCTCTTCAGATCCCTATCAATTCATCGAAATCGCAACGCCAATGCATGCCTAAATAACTCATACTAGATATACTGATGCGAGTCCTCTCTGGACCAGTGTCTGAACCGGTAAGAAGTGAGACCTCGTCATCTGTCCACTATCACCCAAATCCAATCCGTAGCACTCTGCCTCCTAGCAATTCCACGACGAAATCCATAGTGACTGCATCCCACTTCCACAGTCCGGCACTGGCAGACGTCGAACTTGCCAGCAGTACCTGATACCGAACCCTTAACCTGTTACAAGTCAGACCATTGAGGGCACAAATCTGGCCAATTCCCTTTTTATCTATTCTAACCAAACTGCTTCAAGTCTTATACACTCTGGTTCCACCTGGGTGAACGCGTATAAGAAACAATGACCTCTCTCAAAAATGTCACTCTGTCAGATCCGAAATCCGCAGGTACAAACACAATCAGGTCCCTGTACCCAGTACTCCAAACGTCCACAGAAAACCCCTCCAGCCCTTCCGTGGTCTAGATGCTCTCGAATCCTCAGCAAGACTGATCTCCACTCTGTTTCTCCTGATCCTATCCAACAGAGTGGCCTGCAAGACCAGAGAACGCATCTCCAAATAAACCCACGGGACACTATCTCAGTCTTCAACGGCGCTATAGCCCACGAGTAACGCCTCTGCTGGTGACATCAAACCAGCTCTGCACTGCCTCAGGCTCAGCTCATCTGCCACCGACGTTCGCCTGCGTGATATACGAATCTTCATGTCTTCGTAACTCCAGACCAGCTCGGCAAGCTGCTCTCAGATTCAATCCTTTTGGGTGAACAGATACTTGAGAATCTTATGATTAATAAAAACTCGCAGTGCTCGCGTACAAGTAATGCGCACAACTTTAACTCGCAAAAACTACCAGCGGCAAGCTCCCAATAATGCTAGGGAATCTTCTCATAATCCCTAACTTTGTCGTGAAGCATAAGCAATCCCTACACAGCTGCATCAGCACACCAACCCAGTCCATCTGTCGCGATGCATCACGTAATCACAAAATCCTTCCCCAATCACAGAAGGGCAAAGGATCAGGACTACAGATATCAACACTCTGTCTCAACTCATCAAAAAGCTCCTCTGACAATCCTCACTACCAGATAACCTAATCCCTTGCTGCGTCAATCGAGTGAAAGGGTGTGGAAAGCTGTCGCAAACCTCACCAAACCACGGTAATAAACTTGCTATCCAAGGAAACTCCTCACCTCTGTCATCTCGTCGCTGGTCAATCCCTGAATCGCACAATCTTCTATTGGTCCGACTGCTACTTCCATCGCT
>NC_033626.1:7433243-7456077 GCF_001540865.1 Ananas comosus
CTCACGAAGAAAATTTTCGCCGGAATTTCGAAAGAAAAATAGATCGGACAGGCTCATATCTAAATCTTCTCGTATAATCTAAGGAGAGAACGTGCAAAGGCTCGCGAAAGACAGGATGTCTTGAAGCGAGAATCCAATGCTCAAAGTGCAAAGAGCTAACGGCACCATGCGACGGATGTCCTTCCAAAGAAGAGATACAAAAAGCTCATGCAAGGTAAAGACATGGGAGGATCAACATCATGAATACATCGTCAAGTGGAGAAGAAAAAGTGATACAAATGCCTTATTTGTAATACTCATTCGTCGAAAGTTGTGTGTTACCATCGATGGCTAACAACATCCCAATATTTCTCTTCTTCACATATCATCGAGCAACAATGGCAAAGTTGAAGAGGAATCAAACGAACGACGAACCATAGCGAAGCGTACACGCTTCTGTAGTTGACTTAAAGAAATATGGCTAAACTCAACAAGAAGTTGAGACGTCGTTTGTTGGAACTTGAGGAGGAAAACAACAACGTAAAGAATTTGAATAAGGTTCTTGAGGAGGAAAGGGATTCAAGTTTGAAGATTAATTCGGACCTCCAAGAGAAGCTTAGCGATGCGGAATCAACGATCAAATCTTCTAACGACAAGATTGGATTTTTGGAGCAACAATTCGAGGAATCGCACACATCCAATAAGTCGTTGACCAATCAAGTTCGTCAACTCCAATCCGATCTTCAACAATTTTCTTCGGGATCAAAGAAGTTGGACAAAATGCTTGGATTGGGTCAAACGAGCAAATTGGGCCTTGGATATGAACGGACATATGTTGAGAAGGATCAAACGGCGACAACTAAACTCTCAACAACTTTGAAAGGCAAAGTGTGTCATCGATGTGGCATCAAAGGACACATCAAAAGGAATTGCCCAAACAAAGACAAGAAGAATCGGATTTCTAATGCTCAACGTCAAGTTCATGCAAATCGGGTGCATAAACCTCAACGACAAATACAACCTAAGCCTCAACCGAAGAAAACATCAACGGTTGATCAAAAGTCTAAACAAACGGCACCTAACGTCGACAAGCCGAGAAAACCAAAGATCCGACAAGTTTGGATCCGGAAAGGTGATATCTTTCCTTGCTCCTCGTCTTAGTCATTTTTGATTTTTAGTGTAATGCTTTGATTGGTACTTGTTGCATAATTTTATTCATTGCATTACATGTTTAAATGATTTTTGGTGCTTTGAATTTTGTTTATTTAAAAATCATTTTGAGGAAGAGGTGTTTTTAAAATTTTTTTCTTTGAGAAAAGAGATAATTGAGATTCATGATTTGGAGAGAGAAAAGGCGTTTGAACAGTGTTTATCTTCACAATCATATTAAGTTAAATTCATATTAATTATCGTCTTTACTCCACTATTTATTATTTTGACGATAATATATTATATGATTTCTTAATGCATAAATTCATCAAAATTTTGAAATCAAATTTGATTTTTTGGTGATTAATTCATCTTGGTTGTGAGTGTTGGATATGATGAATGGGTATTCTCTAATTGACTAAAATTCGTCAAAATTATTTTCAATTGTGAGATTGTCTAATTAAGGGGGAGTTTGAAATTGTTTAAAAAAAATATAAAAAAAAGGGAGAAAAAGAAACTCCTATGTTTAAAAGATGTGGAAAGAGTTACATCCTTAAAGGAGTGTGAAAACTACCACCACATGTAGGAAAGAGCTACCACCCCGGTCGTCCGGCAAGTGTGTGAAGCTACCACATGAAAATTGAATTGATTAAACCGGAAAAAGTTGAAAAGAAACAATTGAATGTTTTAGAATTTTCGGAGTAATAAGGTGTTAGTTTGAAAAAGATGCTCAAAGAGCCACCCCCGGTATCATATTAGTTAAATCTCTATTTTGAACGTGTTACGACAAATTGGTGTCAATTTTTGTTGAATTTCTAAAAATCATTTTTCATCAACTTACATCTTGATGGTTTTGAATCATTAAATTATTTTTGATAATGAAATTTTGATGTTTTGATGTATTTTGAAATTTTATAATATCTTATTGTCATTATAATGATTCTTGGAGTAAAAGCCTTAATTTATTTGAAATTAATTTAATTTGATGGATTTTTAAAGCAAATTTTTGATTTTTTGACACCCCGGTTCACTACCTGCGGCATAACGAAGCCCAAATTAGGCTTATTTGGCCATAACTTTTACATACACTTTTCGTAATGCTATTCCGATGCACGAGAACGCGTCGGAAATACCCCGATTAGGTTTCTAGAGGTCAATTGCACTTAAAATCCCTATGAGCAAAAGCCTCAATTTGGTGCCTAGCTCCAATATATATATCAAACCTAGGGTTTGATCTCAAAAGAGAGCAAAAGTAGCTCATTATACTCTAAAAGTCCATTAGAACCATTCTTAGCTCACTCCAAACTCTAGTTGGATTTCGCCATGAGAGGTGGGTTTGAAAGTTTTGAGGAGCCCAAGATCTATCTAGATTGTATCTATCACCTAAGGGGGGTGAATAGTGAACGACCAAAAACACACAAATCTCGATGCAATAAAAATAAATGCGGAAAATAAAAAGCACACCGAGATTACGTGGGAAAACTCCAACTCTGGAGAAAACCCTACGGACCAAACACGCGAAAAATAATTCACTAAGAGAAAAGATTACAAGGTGATTACCGACTCCACGACTTAACCTCTCTTAACCTCCTATGAATCTTCGCGCTACACCTCTCGGGTTGTCCACGCCCTCTACGTCCGAATCCACGAACGCTTCAACTTCGAATCCAGAACTTCATCACGCCGAATCCACACGCCACTCGAATCCACGACCAACGATCCGAATCCACGAACCGCCTTTGTTCACGCCGAATCCACGACGCCGTTCATGAAGAGCATCATATATATGGTGATCCTTCGCTTAGGAGTATCGTAGAGAAACCAGGGAATAGAACTCCAAGCGAAGCGGAGAATCAAATCGACATATTAATATCAAATTTCAATATCTCGATTTGATCTAAAAGAGCTTTTTGTAGAAAATAGGTTTTTGAATGAAATCCGAGCCTCTAGGTTTCTCAATATTATTTTCTGATTCTTAATTAGTTAGAGAACCCCTATAGCTTATTTATAGACTTTAGAATCAAAACGAGTAGGATTAGAAAGTTTCTTTCCAAAAACAGCACCTTGTACCGAACAAGAAAATGCTGTCTTGGTACACCATGACGGAAGATTTTTCTGCGAAGTCTCCTGTACCTGGATAGCTTCAGTTGTTCCGGAACAGGGCTGTACCGGTACAGCATGAAGCTTGTACGGAACAACCATCAAATTCCTGCGCAAACTGATGGCTGTACCCTGGACAGAAAAGCCTTGTACCGACAACAATGCAATTTTCGCTGAAAATGCATTGTTTGGATTTTAAAACTCTTAAAACTTTCTAATCAATTACAACTTGAAAACATGATTCTAAGATCTATAATTAAGTATGAATCACCATAAACAAGATTTAAAGCTTACCTACGCATCGTGATTCATGTTTTGCGTGTTTTGCGTCCTTTTCCGATTCTTCAAGTCTTGAATTCTTTGATCTTTAATACTCCGCTCCCGACTTCTTCAAGACTCCGACTCGACCCACGAAACTTGCCAACACATAGACCTAACAATCTCCCCCTTTGGCATATTTCGTGACAAAACACACATAAACTCCACAAATTACAATTTAAAAAAAACGAAGTTCAATGTCATCACCAAAACATCGAACCCCTCGCGTGTAATCCAAATACAATTTGAAACTCAAAATTACATCAAAACTTCTAAAACAGAACTCTATGACTTAGACGCAACTAGAGTCTTGAAGCCTTGATTTCCTGCAAAACACTTCATTCAAAAATGATTAGCACTAAATTCTTATACCTTCTCCCCTTTGTCACATCTCCCCTTTGTTCTTGAACTTATCATCCTCGCTTCAGTGTCAAAGCCTGCTCATCCATGCTCTCCCCCTTCATCTACCTCTCTCCCCCTTTTTGTCAAAAATTGCAAAAGATAGCAAATAGAAAGAGAAAACATACTAGAAAAACATGAGCATAGTCAAGTCATAGTTACAGGCCATACAAGAAAACTGAAACTAAAACATCATCCTAAAATGCAAATGAAGTGAAAGAGAGAGAGCTAAGCCTCGACGAACGATCTCAGATTTCGAAAATTTTGCTTTATAAATCCATCAAATAAAATAATTTCAAATAAATTAAGGCTTTTACTCCAAGAATCATTATAATGACAATAAGATATTATAAAATTTCAAAATACATCAAAACATCAAAATTTCATTAATCAAAAATAATTTAATGATTCAAAACCATCAAGATGTAAGTTGATGAAAAATGATTTTAGAAATTCAATAAAAATGACACCAATTTGTGTAACACGTTCAAATATAGAGATTTAACTAATATGATACCGGGTGGCTCTTTGAGCATCTTTTCAAACTAACACCTTATACTTGACCCAAAATTCTAAAACATTCAATTGTTTCTTTTCAACTTTTTCCGGTTTAATCATTCAATTTTCATGTGGTAGCTTCACACACTTGCCGGAACGACCGGGGTGGTAGCTCTTTCCTACATGTGTGGTAGTTTTCACACCCTTTAAGGATGTAACTCTCTAACATCTTTTAAACATAGGAGTTTCTTTTTCTCCCTTTTTTTTTATATATATTTTTTAAACAATTTCAAACTCCCCTTAATTAGACAATCTCACAATTGAAAATAATTTTGACGAATTTTAGTCAATTTGAGAATACCCATTCATCATATCCAACACTCACAACCAAGATGAATTAATCACCAAAAAATCAAATTTGATTTCAAAAATTTGATGAATTTATGCATTAAAAAATCATATATAATAAATTATCGTCAAAATAATAAATAGTGGAGAATAAAGACATAATTAATATGAATTTAACTTAATATAGATTGTGAAGATAAACACTGTTCAAACTGTTAGGTCCTATGTTTGGCAAGTTTCGTGGTCGAGTCGGAGTCTTGAAGAAGTTCGAGCGGAGTATTGAAGATCGAAGTATCCAAGACTTCGAAGAATCGGAAAGGATGCAAAACACGTAAAACATGAATCACGATGCGTAGGTAAGCTTTAAAATCTTGTTTATGTGATTCATACTTAATTATAGATCTTAGAATCATGTTTTTCAAGTTGTAATGATTAAAAAGTTTCTAAGAGTTTGTAAAATCCAAAACAATGCATTTTCAGCGAAAATTGCATTGCTGTAACGCGTCAAGGCTTTCTGTCCAGGTACAGCCATCAACGTTGCGCAATGTTTGATGTTGTTCCGGTACAAGCTTCATGCTGTACCGTAACAAGCCTGTTCCGGAACAAGCAACAGCCTATCCAGAGGTACAGGAGCTTCGCAGAAAAATCTTCCGTCATGGTGTACCCTGGACAACATTCCTTGTTCCGGTACAAGGTGCTGATTTTGGAAAGAACTATTCTAATTCGACTCCAATTGATTCTAAAGTCTATAAATAAGCTATTGGGGTTCTCTAACATAGGAAGGATTATAAGAATACATGTTTGAGAAACCCTAGAGGATCGGATTTCATTCTAAACCTATTTTCCCACAAATTAGCCTCTTTAGATCAAATCGAGATATCGTTTCGCATTCTCCTATATGTCGATTTGATCTCCGCTTTCGCTTGAGTTCTATTCCCTGGTTTTCTACGATACTCCAAAGCGAAGGATCACCATATTCATCGATATTCTTCATGAACGGCGTCGTGGATTTCGGCATGAACAAAGCGGGTTCGTGATTCGGATTGTTGGGCTCGTGGATTCGAGTGGCGTCGTGGATTCGCGTGATTGAAGCTTCGTGATTCGATGTGGAGGCGTTCGTGGATTCAGACGTGAGGGCGTGGACAACCCGAGGGTAGTGCGAAGATTCATAGGAGTTAAGAGAGGTTAAGTCCGTGAGTCGGTAATCACCTGTAATTTTTTCTCTTATAATTATTTTCGGCAGTGTTGTCCCGTGGGTTTTTCTCCAAGTTGGAGTTTTCCCACGTAAATCTCGGTGTGCTTTTTATTTTCCGCATTTATTTTTATGCATCGAGATTTGTGTTTTTGGCCGTTCACGGCTATTTACCCCCCTCTAGGTGATAGATACAATCTAGATAGATCCTTGGCTCCTCAAAACTTTTAATTGGTATCAGAGCGGGGATCTAGATAAATTGTTATCTAATGCCGAAGGTGGTAACATTAATCGAACTCCGCTCTTTCGACGGCACGAAATTATGCCTATGAAAGTTCGCATGAGAGCTTTTCTAAATTGCTATCGATGAGCGAGTTTGGCAATCTATTGAATTTGGGTGGAAACATCCGATAGAAAGGTCAATAATGTTGAAAAGCCAAAACCACGAACAAGTGACAAAAGAAGAAACAAAGACATCTTCGTTTAACGGCAAAAGGGCATAAACCTTTATTAATGCATTGTCACGACGTTACTCGCGTTCGGCGTGTGAGACCGCAGATGAAATTTGGGACACTCTGCAAATTACACATGAAGACTATTTAAAAATTCAAAGCTTCCAAATGTTGATAGTAATTGTTTCTATTCGTATGGAGGAGCATGAATCTTTAACCGATTACTACACTAGGCTTCAAGATAGTTATTGTATTTGGGAATGCAAAGTTGTGCGAAAGATTCTGTCGAAACTCTGTCGCGGCGTTTTCGGGCTAAAGTAGCCGCGATCGAAACGGTCAAACATCCGGACGAGATGAAAGTAGAAGAATTAGATAAGCAGCTTTACAAACGTATGAAATGACCTTTCCTACTAATCAATCTCTCCAAGTCTTCTTCTAAAAGCACAGTGTTTATTACTACAAAGGAGAAGGACGAAGAATTCGAGTTCCGACGACGACTTATCAATTGCGGATTTTGAACAACAATATGGCGCTTCTCACGAAGAAGTTTCGTCGAAATTTCCGGAACAAGAATAATTGGACAGTTTCATCCAAAGCGACAATCTTTGTCTAAATCATCTTCATATCAATTACAGTAAAAACGTGCAAATCTTCAAAGAAAAGATGTATTTGAAGCGAGATCCAATGCTTCAATGCATAAGCACGCCCATTGCGACGGATTGTCCTTCAAGAAGACTTATAGACAAGCTATGCAAGCAAAGACTGGAGATTCAACATCAAATGAATCATCGTCAAGTGACGAAGAAAAAATGATCAAATTGCCTTATTTGCTAATACTCCTTCGTCGAATGTTGTGTTTTTATCCTCCTTTGCTACTAACTCCATATTTCTCTTCTTCACATGATTCATCGAGCAACAATGAGAAAGTGAGGAGGAATCAACACGACGACGACATAGCGGAAGCGTACAATCAACTTCTCATATGAATCAAAGAAATGGCTAATCTGCAAGAAAATCGTCGGAGCACCTAAAGAGACCTACAAGGTGGGTGGTGCTTCTCAAACTCATTGAACTTCTCTCTATGCCTAATGTGTCATTCATTTGAGCATGTGTAAATATATTATTGTATGCATTTTAGGGTAAAGTAATGATGAAAATATAATGATGCATGATTGTGAGTACAATTTGCATAATATGATGAATGAGAACTATGTGAACGTCAAAATACCCTATGTGTATGCATGAGAGAAAAGTGAGCACCCAAAGTGAGCAAAAGAACAGAGTGACACAATGACATAGATCGAGTGGCATTCGATAAAGTTAAAGTGAAATGACACTAGAGATAGTGTGAGGTAAAGAACCAATGTATTGTAAAGAATGATAAAAATAACAATATTTAAAATGACCCTATGGAAACTCAATTGAAGGTAAAACTGACACGGTGGGCAACTCAAACGAGAGTTCCTACGGGCGTGCGGCGAGTTCTTGAGAGAAAGGACCATTTTCGCTTCGTTTCCGTCGGATAGGGCCGAAGCGACGTCTAGAAATCACGGAACTAGAATTCTCACACCTCGGTAGTGTTTAGAGGTGGGGGGTGCTATCCGGAACATCCGGATTTTCTTTTATGTCTATGTTGCTTGCATGTTCTTATGAGGTTTTTATAAATATGAGATGGAACATAATGTTATGTGCATGAGGATTGGATGTGAACAAAGGACTCTATAATGGCATGATAAAGAGAACTTGGACATCGGGGCACCGAAAGTGGCGTTTGACATGAAAATTTGGAATTGTGACACTGTGGCATTAGCTAGAGACATTGTGATATTGTGGCATTAGCTAGAGACATTGTGACATTGTGGCATTAGCTAGAGACAATGTGATCACTCAAGAAATGAGGATTGGGATTGGTATTTTTCCGGATTTGATTACCACTAGTTGGAAGGGTATCCTCGGGTTGGAGGATTGGATCATATTCACATACGTCTGTTTTCGCTTGGTGGTGGCCGCTCCACCCAAGTAGTGGTCTCCGGAGTACTTCACGGTAGGGGCTAACGTAGCTGTCCCATAGACGGTCCCGGGTGAGTGTAGCGGAAGTCTCCTCACGATGCGGGATTGGGGTATGAGTCGGGGCTCAACCTTCGGGTGAGTCGGAATGATTGGGTGATGAAAAGGTAAATGGCATGCATCATGAGCATAGTAGTTGCTATTACTTGTTTACCTTACCTGTTTATTGTTTCATATTATTGACGTATAGTAGCATACTAGATGATCATTATATTGCTAACCCTATCTACTTTTGCCTGCTTAGACCTAGTGGGAAAATCGGCGGCGTCGATAGCCAAACCCACTGGGAACTATTTGTTAGTTCTCATCCCACTTTGTTGCAGGGCCTAGAGTGAGCAGACAGGTTGAGGACCGCGGTAAGGGCATAGCGCCCTAGGTAGCTACTTCCTATGCATTAGAGTCGGGTACCATTTTGTGATATGATATATATTGGTAGAGACACTTTATGTATTTGGGTGAGGTTGCTAGAGATGTTCATGTATTATGAGAAGTATTATAAACCATTTGTATATTTGGTAGTTGAATGATGTAAAACCAAGTGGAAACATGTAAAAATGGTTGAATGTCAATGTAATAACTAGTTTCTCTCTTGCTCTCGCATGTATCATTACTTGCTTGTATCATATATGTTGTTGATGTTTGTTTCCTGGGCAACTTGATGTACATGATCGTTCGTTGAGCCTTGGACGGACAGAGGAGACTCTGTCCATTCGGCGTCTGTCGATGCGCCCGAACCGACCAAATAGGCGGTTGCGGGGTGTGACAGAAATAGTTGTATCAGAGCAAGTAAAAGAGAAAAGTCTAAGATGGACCTAGGAGACCCTAGGATGGTAACTCTAAGGACATAGGTGCGTGAGCGACGCGGATCTTAGAGTTGTGGCGGAGGTTAAGTCGATTGGGTATAATTGTATATGTATCTAATGCTTGATAGAGATGGATTCAAGTTATGCTTGTTTTCAATTCGGGATGTTGTGTTGGCGGCCGACAACATAACGCTAAGAATTGGAAATGTATATGGTTGTACGCTTCCGCCGAATTTGGTATTTCGGTCGTTTGGTCTTGTAATTGTATAGAGTTCGCAGGTTAAGGTAATTAACCTAATGGTTGCGTTTCAGGAGCTATGGCACCGACGAGATGCCCCACGACGAGATCCACTCCGGCACCACCGTCTGAGGTGCCCGAGCATTCGGGGTCTGACGAGGTGCAGGAGTGGCGGGCGCAAGTGACCTCACTAGTTGGTGTGGTGTAGCGCCAAGAGGACCGGTTCGAGCGGCTCCAGGAGTTGATGGAGCGACAAGTGGCGGCGGCATCTGTGGCGGCAACCGAAGGCCGCGCGCGCCCTCTGCTCGCACGTCAAATGCGGCTGAGGGTGTGGGCATTGTGGCGGCTCCGGTGGCGGCACGTCCCCCGCCGGCGTGTATTCCTCCGACGGCTTCGGGTTCTTCGGTTCTCGATGCGGCGGCTGAAGAGGCTGGGCGAGGGCATGGGCTTGCGGCTCTCACGACATTCATGAGGTTTCATCCTCTGACGTTTGTTAAGTATTTTGAGTTGGCAAGTTTGGTGAATTGAGTCGGAGTCTTGAAGGGTTCGGTGCATGTTGTCAAAGATTGAAGAATCCAAGACTTCGGAGAAATCAGAAATAACTCACGACATAAATCACGATGCTAAGGTAAGCTTTCAATTCATGATATGGTGATTCATACTTAGTTATAGACATCAGAATCATGAAAATCAAAGTTTAGTGGATTAGAAAGTGCTTTGGAACTGTTGAAACCCGAAAATGAAGTTATGCTGAAAAGTGCACAGGGTACCGGTACTGCACTGACTTGGGACCGGTACTGATCTTGTTCCGGTACATCATTGGCTTGTTAACCGGTTCTCAGTGCTTAAAAGTTTTTTATGCCGTCTTTTGGTACCGGTACCAACTTGATGCAGTACCGGTACGCAATGTAAAAATCTGAAAATTTTCTAATCCGACTCCAATTGATTCTAAGGTCTATAAATAAGCTATAAGGGTTCTCTAACTTATTGAACATCACGAAAATCCATGTTTGAGAAACCCTAGAGGCTAGGATTTCGTTCAAAACCTATTTTCTACAAATTAGCCTCTTTTAGGTCAATTAGAAGTATTGAAATTTCATTCTATATGTCGAATTGATCTAAACTTCGCTTGGAGATTCTTCTCTGGTTTTCATCGATACTCTAAGCGAAAGATCACCATAGTCATGATATTCTTCATGTATGGCGTCGTGGATTCGGCGTGATTGAAGGCGGTTCGAGGATTCGGGTGCTCGTGGATTCGAGTGGTGTTCGTGGATTCGGACGTGTGCGAGGCGTTCGTGGATTCGATCGTGTGGGCATGGACAACCCGGAGGATTGCGCGAGATTCATAGGAGTTTAAGAGAGGTCGAGTCCGTGGAGTCGGTAATCACCTTGTAATCTTTTCTCTTAGTAAATTATTTTTTCGCGTGTTGGTCCTGTGGGTTTTTTACTCCAAGTTGGAGTTTTCCCACGTAAATCTCGGTGTGATTTTTATTTTTCGCATTTACTTTTATCGCATTGAGATTTGTGGTTTTTGGCTGTTACACCTATTCACCCCCCCTCTAGGTGTTTGATACAATCTAGATAGATCCTAGGGCTCCTCATAACTTATAACGTTCCTCGGGGAGGTGATTGATCCTTGGATCGTGGAGTCTTGGCTAGCCACGATGGAGACACTGTTCGAGGACATCTACACCTTGGAACAGGACAAAGTACACTTGACCGCTCATTGCTTTGAGAAGTCGGCTCGAGTGTGGTGGAGGAGGGTGAAGAAGGATCGATCTCCGGACCTTCCCCCGATCAATTGGGAGGAGTTTCGAGGGTTGTTGTTCATCGAGTATTTTTTCGATAGTGACAAGAGAAAGATGCAGGAAAATTTTCAAAAGCTAAAGCAAGGCAACCGCACCATAAGGGAGTACGAGCGGGAGTTCACGCATCTTGTGAATTGCATCCCGGATGTGGCAGGGAATGATCAAGACAAGGCGGAGTGCTTTGTGCGAGGACTCCAGCCCGACATATTTCGGATGGTACATGCTTTCAAGTTTCGAACCTTTGCGGAGGTGTTGGATTGTACCTTATGGGTCGAGCACTGGAATGCTTGCGCGTGGCAGGAGCGCGATAGATTCGAGAAGGACAAGGGAAAGAAGCACCCTATGGGTGGTTCGGGGGGACAGTCTAGCTCCAAGAAGCCCCCGAAGTATCCGAAGGGACAGTCGAAAAGCCGTGCTCCGACTCGGTGTGTGATCTGTGGCAGGGAGCATCGCCCAATAAACTGCGAGCATCGGGAGGGACGGTGCTTCAGATGTGGACAGGTGGGACATATTGGCCGTTAGTGCCCGGAGAGATCGTCACCTGTCCCGTCTGTTGCGTCTGCTCCAGCGACTCCGAGGCAGTTTGGAGGAGCTTCATCCGCTGCAGTATCTGCTGGACGCGTGATGGCGCCGCGTCAGTCTGAGGCGCCCCGGCCGGCTCCTAGTGGCCGGGTGTTTGCGGCTCAGGCGGAGGAACCTGTGGAGGTCGTCGACCACGACATTGTGGCAGGTATGGTTTTGGTTAATAGTGTTCAGGCTCGAGCCCTATTTGATACAGGCGCTATGCATTCATTCATTGGCCTAGGTTAAAATGAGCAACAGTTCTTGGCGGGTGGATGCACCCGAGCGTTCCTTTATTATTAGGAAGGAGTGTTTGGCGTGTTCGATACAAGTAGGTGACTGGATTATGCTGACACGGTTGTTGGTGATCAAGAGGTTGAAGGACTTCGACTTGATTTTGGGCATGGACTGGCTCTCGAGGTATTATGCATCTCTTGATTGCAAGACCAGGGTGATAACATTTCGTGAGCCCGGACAAAAGGAGTTCACTTACCGTGCTTGCAAGAGTTCGCTCTTCGCTATGACAGTGTCGTCGTCGAGGGCAAGGAAGCTAGTTAGCGGCGGTTGCGCGGCTTATTTGGCGACCATCGTGGAACTTGATAGAGAAACTCCGACGCTCGAGTCTATTTTAGTGGCACGGGAGTTTCCGGATGTATTTCCCGCAGAGTTGCCGAGATTGCCACCGGACCGGAAGATTGAGTTTGTAATCGACTTAGTTCCCGGGACGACGCCAATTTCTAAAGCTCCGTACCCTGTGGCACCGGCGGAGTTAAAGGAGTTGAAGGCGCAATTGCAAGACCTTCTGGACAAAGGCTTCATAAAGCCAAGTGTATCACCGTGGGGAGCCCCGGTGTTATTTGTGAAAAAAAAAGATGGATCGTTTCAACTTTGCGTGGATTACCGCAAGTTGAACAAGGTCATGATCAAGAACAAGTACCCGTTGCCCCGTATCGACGACTTGTTTGATCAGTTCCAAGGGTCGCGGGTGTACTCGAATTTCAGTCGAGCTATCATTAGTTGAAGATCAAGCCAGAAGATGTGCATAAGACCGCATTTCGGACACGGTACGGGCACTACGAGTTCACGGTTATGCCATTCGGGCTTACAAATGCCCCAGCAGCATTCATGGATCTGATGACCGTATGTTTAGGGCTTTCTTGGATCGATTTGTTGTGGTGCTCATAGGCGACATCTTGGTCTACTCTCGTAGCGACGAGGAGCACGTGGAACATTTGAGGATTGTGCTACAAGTCCTTCAGGAGGAAAGGCTTTATGCGAAATTGAAGAAGTGCGACTTCTAGCTCCGTGAAGTTGCCTTCTTGGGACATGTCATTTCCGATGGTGGTGTATTTGTTGACTCGAGGAAAGTGGAGGCGATCAAGGTTGGCCTCGTCCGACGAATGTGTCTGAAGTCCGCAGTTTTGTCGGTTTGGCTGGCTACTATAGGTGGTTTGTGGAGGGCTTCTCGAAAATCGTTACTCTACTTACCTGCCTAACACAGAAAGGCACGAAGTTCGTGTGGAGTGACGAGTACGACCTATGCTTCAAAGAGTTGAAAGAAAGGTTGACGTCGAATCCAATACTCGCTCTACTAGTTCAGGGAGAGGACTTCGTGGTTTATAGTGACGCATCTTACCTAGGTCTGGGGTGTGTTCTGATGTAGTACGGGAAGGTTATCGCTTATGCATCCCGCTAGTTGAAAAGCTACAAAAAGAACTATCCCATTCATGACCTGGAGTTGGCAGCAGTGGTCTTCGCTCTCAAGTTATGGTGACCCTATCTCTATGGAGCGCGTTGCGAGTTGTACACTGACCATAAGAGCTTAAAGTACTTGTTTACTCAGAAACAGCTGAACATGCGACAGCACAGGTGGTTAGAGCTATTAAAGGATTACGATGTTACAATCCTATACAACCCCAGGAAAGCCAATGTGGTGGCAGATGCACTTAGCATGAAGTCGATGGATAATCTAGCGATGATGATCACGCATCAGGAGCCACTATGGACAGATATGTGGCGACTGGATCTTGAGGTCGTGGCACCGGAGGTTCCGGCTATACTTGTGGCTCTCGTTCTCCAACCGACCTTGTTGGAGAAGATTAGAAGTTTGCAGTCTGCAGACCCGAGTCTCCAAAAGGTGCGGGGCGACATCGAGAGTGGGCGCAGCAGTGACTTCAATATAGCCACCGATGGTGCACTTCGGTATCGAAACCTATGGTGTGTGCCGGAAAACGAGGAGATCCGATGGTTGATTCTACAGGAGGCTCATCGGTCTCCCTATAGTGTCCACCCGGGCGGCACCAAAATGTACAAGGATTTAAAGTTACACTATTGGTGGCTGGGGATGAAAAGAGATATTGGGCACTATGTGGCGCAATGTCTTGTGTGTTAACAAGTCAAAGCGGAGCGCCGATTTTCAGCGGGGAAACTTCAAAGTTTGCAAATTCCCGTTTGGAAATTGGAGGATATAGCCAGTGGACTTCGTGGTCGGATTGCCCCGTTCATCAGGTGGCCACGATGCTATTTGGGTAGTGGTGAATCGCTTGACCAAGTCGGCGCATTTTCTACCGATCCACACTACTTGGTTTGGAGACAAGCTATGTCACGCCCCGACCCGAAACCACTACCAATTTGGCACGATTCGGGCGCGGCGACAGACCGCCGAACGGACAGCACCTCCCCTGTCCGCCCAAGGCTCATAATAAGAATGTGTACAAGAATTTATCCAGGAATTTAAATTCTAAGCATACACATTCAACGGGGCACAAATAGTGCCAGCAACTACAAGGAGCAAGTAATCCACAAGATAAAGCATGTGAAATAAAGAGAATACTTTACTAGATATTACAATAATTTCATTACATAATTTTCTTTAATGATTACATTTTTCACTCAAAATACATAGCTCTCCAAATCCTCACCTACAAGGAATCTCTCTCAATACATAGGTGTACTAATGCACAAAAGGGAAGCTACTATACTACCACTGTCTCACTGATCGGGCGCGATGCCCTTGCTGCGGTCCTCCCTCGGCAACCCTGTACCTACCACTGGAAATAGTGTGGGGTGAGAACTATCTTCCATAGTTCCCAGTGGGCTCGACCGCCGACTCTGCCGATCTCCCCACTAGGTCCAAGTGGGCACAAGCAACAACAGATAGATAGGTAGATAGATATCTGAAAGCTGTAAATACGATAGTAGGAAAACTATGCTACTATATCCATAATCATGAATATGAATGCATGCATCATGTAATAAAGGTTGGCTATCATGCTAGCAAATTCGATCCATGTTCAAATAGCAATGTTCAATGACATTTTTAAACCTTTAACCTTTCATTTACCCAATCTGTGGCGAGGCCCTAGGGCTCGCTTATAACTCACCTTTCAATCCCAAAGTGGGGAGGGAGCTCCAAGTGCACCCAAGCCCAGGACCGTCTGCGGACCTTCATGTGGTCCGGACCTCCAAGTGGTCCTAGTCGCGCGACACTCCGGAGTACTCGACGACAATCCCCTCCATGTGGGGATAGGATGGCTATACCACCCCAAACGCAGACTATGAGCTAGATCTATCCTCTCCAAGTGACGATGCACTACATCTAGGGTCAACAACCCAATCCAATCCTCTCCAAGTGAGGATGCTCTACAACTAGAGTCAAGATCTCTCGCGGGATCACGTGTTCCCGACACTCATGCAATGCTATTTAGCTTTTCTAAATTCATTGTTCACAAGGCATTTTCTAAGGGATCCGCCTACCCCTAGGTCCATCGACCTCTAGTGTCATTTACACTACATTAATGCCACTTATTATCTTTTAACATTTGGATGCCACTCGTTTGTTCTTTGACAATAACACTACTTTCTATGTCATCAACACCCCCATCAGGTTCATCTCTATCTTTAGCATCATAGGATCCACGTTCCGACCCAATCCTTACCTATCTAAGTTACCAAGCGTTCCAAGTACACTAGGTTATCAATTAGAAGCATAAGGAATAGAGCTACTATGCAATCCTACAATGCAACATGTAAGAGATGAGATTAAATGCAATCTAAGACATAGAAAGGAGTTCGAAAGCTTCGGGATGGCACCCCCCACCTTTAATCGATGTAGAGGCTTTAGAAACGGTCCTCGGCGAACGCTACGAAAAGGCTTTAGCTTCTTTGCCCAAGCCAATGCCAAATCGGCCTTGTTTTGCCGATAGCTTCACGCCGGCTCGCCGAATGCTAAAACCGACTTCGCCCCCACGTTTTGTGACCTACCAATAGGGTTTCCAAGGCTTCAAATGAGATCAATCTCATATTTTCACAAAAACCCCATTTTGGAGCCCTAGGTTTGCACCCATAGCAAACCACCCAATGAATCCCTAGATTCTTGGGATTGATCTACTTAGAAGCATGCTTAGGGTTCATTTGACCCATTCCAAAGCATCAAAACCCACAAACCCTAAGTTTCACAAGCTAGGGTTCAAGAGCTTACCTCTTGAGCTACACCAAAGAGAAGAGGAGAGGGAGATGAAGGTGTCTAAGGCCTTCTTCTTGATCTTCTTCTTCTTCTCCTTCCTTTCCTTCTCCTTCTTTTCCTTCCTCTCCTTCTTGTTCTTCTTCTTCTCCTTTCTTTCCTAGAGAGAGAGAGAGCAAGAGAGAAAGAGTGATAGAGAGGAAATGAGAGGGGCTGAGGGAGAGGGTTATTTCCTATATGCACCCTTCACATGATGGCCATTTTGCACTTAAATCCCTCAACTTTTCATCTCTCAAACGGCTGTCGCTGGGCTATTTTCGCTCGGAGGGATCTGTCTCCCCGACATGGGATCGGTCCCCAAGAGCAGCCCATGCTGCTAGGGGCCTTTCTCGCGTTCGGGAACCGGTCTCTCCCCGGGAGCGATCCTCACCTGAGAGACTAGTCCCTGAGAGCCCAATTTTCAGGACTTAGCCAAATTTCGGCATTTCTCGCTGGGACCACGTTCGGGAACCGGTCCCTCTCCACCAGGGACCGGTTGCACCAAGCAACCTCGCTACACCCAGCCGAGGGAACCGGTCTCTCACCTCCAGAGACCGGTCCTCGAGAGTAATCTCAGCTCAATGATGCAGTTTGCACCATTTGCTCTCGTGTACTCAACTCCAAGACATTTTTGTGCTTTGGACATCTTTAACTTCCCCAAAGGATACTCTCTCGACAAATAGTCGATTCTGGACGAAGTACGACGAAGTACAACTCTCAGATTTCGAGAATTCACTTCCTTACATCCTCCCCTCCTTAAAAGGAGTTTTGTCCTCGAAACTAACTCAATTCTTAACTTTAACTCAATTTCTTACCTCACTCCACAAATAGATGAGGATGGTGTCTTCTCATTAATTCCTCGAGTTTCCAGGTGGCTTCGGGATCATCATGATTGCTCCACCTAACCTTCACATAGGGAATTTCTCGATTTCTCAACTTTCACACTTCTCGGGCGATAATCCCTACCGGAAACTTTTCATAGCTCAAGTCTCCTTGAAGTTCCGGCGGTTCATATAGCATCGCATGCTCGGGGTCGTGAATATACTTGCGAAGATTGGAGACGTGGAACACATTGTGTACATCCGCGAGCTTCGGCGGCAAAGCGAGTCGGTAAGCCACCGTGCCAACTCGCTCCAATATCTCATATGGTCCAATATACCGGGGGCTCAATTTTCCCCACACTCCAAATCGCTTCACATCCCGCATCGGTGAAACCTTCAAGAATACGTGATCACCCACCGCGAACTCTATATCTCGACGGCGCCTGTCCGCATAGCTTTGCTGTCTCGACTGCGCCGTGAGCAATCTCTTGCGAGCAAGGCGGACTTTCTCCTCCGCTTCTCGCAACACATCGGGGCCGAACTCTGCACGTTCACCCACATCGCTCCAGTGTATAGGAGATCGGCACACCCACCCATAGAGGGCCTCGAACGGTGCCATCTCCACACTAGCATGATAACTATTGTTGTAGGCGAACTTGGCCATCGGTAGGTGATCACACCAACTTCCCTTATAGTCGATGACACACGCCCGCAACATATCCTCCAGAGTTTGAATGGTTCTCTCAGTTTGCCAATCGGTCTGGGGATGGAATGCGGTGCTAAAGTCGAGCCGTGTGCCAAGGGCTTCCTGCAGGCTCTTCTAGAAATGCAAAGTGAACCGGGGGTCACAATCCGACACGATCGATTTCGGCACCCCATAGAGTCTCACTATCTTATTGAGGTATACATGCGCTAACTTGTCACCCGACCACGTGGTGTGGATCGGCATGAAGTGAGCCGACTTCGTCAATCGGTCCACAATTACCCATATTGCATCGTGGCCGCCTTTTGAGCGGGGTAAGCCGACCACGAAGTCCATCGATATATCCTCCATTTCCAAACGGGGATTGGTAGGCTTTGAAACTTTTCCGCTGGAAATCGACGCTCGGCCTTCACTTGTTGGCATGTTAAGCACTTCGCCACAAAGCGTCCAATATCACCCTTCATTCCCGGCCACCAGTAGTACATCTTTAGTCCTTGATACATCTTGGTGCCGCCCGGGTGATCGGCATATGGAGATCGGTGTGCTTCTTGTAGAATCAATTCACGAAGCTCTCCATCCTTTGGCACACACCATCGGTTTCGAAACCGAAGTGTTCCATCGGCGTCTACATTGAAATGGCCGCCATGCCCTTCCTCGATGTTTCGCCGCACCTTTTGGAGTTCTGGGTCCGCGGGTTGCAGATCTTTAATCCTCTCCAACAAGGTCGGTTGGACAACGAGTGTCATCAACTGAGCTGGGGTCTCGGGAGTGACCACTTCAAGGTCCAATCGCTCCATATCCAGCCATAGGGGTGTTTGCTGGGTAACATCGAAAGCGAGGTTCTTCGCCGACTTCCTACTAACTGCATCCGCGACCACATTTGCCTTCCCGTGGTGGTAGAGGATATCAACGTCATAATCTTTTAACAATTCTAACCACCGCCGCTGACGCATGTTGAGCTCCTTCTGTGTAAACAGGTACTTCAAGCTCTTGTGGTCAGTATAGATCTCACAATGGGCACCATATAGGTAGTGCCTCCATAGCTTCAAGGCGAAGATCACCGCCGCTAACTCCAAATCATGGATGGGGTAGTTCATTTCATAGCTCTTCAGCTAACGGGATGCATAGCAAATTACTCTCCCGTTTTGCATCAATACACACCCCAATCCAAGATAGGAAGCATCGCTGTAGACTACGAAGTCTTCGCACTGCACCAGTAGAGCGAGCACCGAAGTCAAAGTCAATCTTTGCTTCAACTCTTTGAAACTCCGGTCAAACTCTTCGCTCCACACAAACTTGGTACCTTTCTGAGTCAGGCGGGTAAGTGGAATCACTATCTTGGAAAAGCCTTCCACAAACCGCCTATAATAGCCCGCTAAGCCCACGAAGCTTCGAACCTCCGTGACATTTGTCGGGCGCGGCCAATCCTTGATTGCCTCAAATTTCCTCGGGTCTATAGAAACTCCACCCGGGGAAATTACATGCCCTAAGAAGGCGACTTCACGGAGCCACAAGTCACACTTCTTCAGCTTAGCATATAGCTTCTCCTCCCGAAGGACTTGAAGCACTATTCTCAAATGCTCGGCATGTTCCTCGTCACTGCGAGAATAGACCAATATGTCGTCTATGAAGACCACGACAAATTGGTCCAAATACTCTCTGAAGACATGGTTCATCAAATCCATGAACGCCGCTGGTGCATTCGTGAGTCCAAATGGCATGACCGTGAATTCGTAGTGTCCATACCGCGTGCGGAACGTGGTCTTCTGCACATCCTCCGGCTTGATTTTCAACTAGTGATAGCCGGACTGCAAATCTATCTTCGAGTACACACACGACCCTTGCAACTGATCGAACAAATCATCGATTCGGGGAAGTGGGTACTTATTCTTAATCGTGACTCTGTTTAACTCTCGATAATCCACGCATAGTCAAAACGAACCGTCTTTCTTCCTCACGAACAACACCGGGGCTCCCCACGGTAATACACTTGGCCGGATAAATTGCTTGTCGAGGAGGTCTTGCAGTTGACTCCTCAACTCTTTTAATTCCACCGGCGCCATTTGGTACGGAGCCTTCGAGATCGGTGCGCTACCGGAAACCAAGTCTATGACGAACTCGATCTCCCGATCCGGTGGTATCCCCGGCAACTCCATAGGAAACACATCCGGGAACTCCCGCACCACCGACATCTCCTCCAATGTAGGAGTTACTCGATCCACCTCTACAATGGTCGCCAAGAACGCCGCACAACCGTTGCTCACCAACTTTCTTGCTCTTGTCGCCGACACCGTCGCGACGAAGCACGAGCTCTGACAAGCCCGATAAGTGAATTCTTCTTGTCCTGGCTCACGGAATGTGATCACCCTGCTCTTGCAATCGATCGTTGCGTGGTATTTCGAGAGCCAGTCCATGCCCAGAATGACGTTATAAGCCTCAAGCTTCTGGAGTTCTAGCATTCGAATAGGCATAATCCAGTCGCCTATTTGTACGGGACACGACGAACACTCCGAGTAAGTGTTAAACGTCGACCC
This sequence comes from Ananas comosus, assembly GCF_001540865.1. NCBI lineage: Eukaryota > Viridiplantae > Streptophyta > Magnoliopsida > Poales > Bromeliaceae > Ananas > Ananas comosus. Next base: position 7,453,718 of record NC_033626.1, read on the forward strand.
AGGGCCCTCCACTCACCACTTGTCACTCGCTTCTATATGTATGCCATGCATGCGTGCGAATGATCTACTTATGAATGAATGCGTGGCTCCTGTATCGAATAAAGCCCTAGAGCGAACTCCGTTAATCAAAACCATACCTGCCACAAGGCGATGCTCCTCTGCCTCCACAGGTTCCTCGGCTTGGACCTGAGCTGCGAATACCCATTCGCTCGGGGCCGATCGCGTCGCTTCAGGTTGACGCGGCATCATCAAGCGTCCCGTCGACACAGCCGTCGGTGGAGCTCCTCCATAGTGAGCCGGGATCGCCGGCGCTGATGCAATCGATGAGGCGAGTGAGGCTCCTCCTCCCGGGCAGTCCCGAATGAAGTGGCCCGGTTGCCCACACTTGTAGCACTTGCCTCGGCCTTGCTCACAGCGCGAGACCGGGTGATCTCCGCCGCATACAATGCATCGCCGCGCTCCACCGCCCTTCTGTTGAGTGCGCGGATACTTCGGAGGTTTCTTGTAGTGTGTTTGTCCCCCTGAACTACCGCCGCCTTGGCGTTTCTTGCCCTTGTCCTTGGACTCCGCCAAAAGCTCACGCTTCTCCCGAACGTGGGCATCTCCGTGCTCCGCCCATAGGGCTCGATCAAAGACCTCCGCAAAGGTCGAGAGTTTAAGTATTTGCACGGCCTTGTAGATTCCCGGCCGAAGTCCTCACAAGAACCACTCGACCCGGTCCTGATCATCCTTTACAACATCCGGGACGAAATCAATAATATGGGAGAATTCTTGTTCATACTCCGCCACCGTGCGGTCCCCTTGTTCTAGCTTGCGGAACTTCTCCTTGAGCTTCCGCTTCAATGTGTCAGGGAAATAGTTGGCGAACATCTCCCGCTTAAATTCCTCCCACAACATCGGCGGAAGGCCGGGAAGCCGATCCCGTTTGACGCACTTCCACCAAACCTTCGCCGCTTTCTCTAAGCAATCGGTGGCGAGGTACACTTTATCCCTCTCCAAGGTACGCAGATCATCGAAGAGGGTTTCCATCGAGTCGATCCAAGACCCGACCATCGCCGGTTCCACCTTCTCGCCCTCAAAGGTTGGCGGATGGAACTTGTTGAACTTGATAAGAGTCGCCAATGCGTGCTCTCCTTCCACATCCTCGGCCGACACCTCGGGTGTAGCCGATCCCGACGCCGCCGGAGGTACGATCGCTGACGGGGGACGCGCCGCCACCGGGACCGCCGCTATACCCTCACCCTCAGCTGGCCCAGGTACGCGAGCCGAGGGTGGGGGCACATCGCGTCTGTCCGTTGCCGTTGCGGCCGGTGCCGCCGCCCGCCGCTCTAAGAGCTCCTGGAGCCGCTTGAATCGGGTCTCCTGGCGCTGCACCACATTGGCCAGCGTGGCCACTTGCGCTTGCAACCGATCCATCACACTCGGTTCACCCTGCTCGGGCACCTCAGGAGTCGGTGCCATAGAAGATCTACGTGTGTAGCGTCTTGGAGACATTAGTCCCTAAAATGTTGGTCAGTCATCTTAACCAATTACCTCGTCAAATTACGACACATGACGACTCAACAACAGAATCGGGCGGAAGCACACAAGCATACTCGTTCTAGACTCTCGGTATCATGTCGTCGGCCGCCGACACAACCATGTCAAATCAAGAACTAATACCACTTGAATCCATCTCGAGTCACAACTAGAGACATATAACCAACTTCGACCCAATCGAATCGACTCCCGCCATCGCTATAGGTTCACGTTCCGCTCACGCACCTATAACCTTAAGGCTTACCATCCTAGGGTCTCCTAGGCCATCCTAGACTTTCTCTCTTTACTTGCTCTTATTGCTCTAATACCAAATCAGACTGGCACGCTGTTAGGTCCTATGTGTTGGCAAGTTTCGTGGGTCGAGTCGGAGTCTTGAAGAAGTCGGGAGCGGAGTATTGAAGATCAAAGAATTCAAGACTTCAAAGAATCGGAAAGGACGCAAAACACGCAAAACATGAATCACGATGCGTAGGTAAGCTTTAAATCTTGTTTATGGTGATTCATACTTAATTATAGATTTTAGAATCATATTTTCAAGTTGTAATTGATTAGAAAGTTTCTAAGAGTTTGTAAAATCCAAAACAATGCATTTTCAGCGAAAATTGCATTGTTGTACCGTTACAAGGCTTTTCTGTCCAAGGTACAGCCATCAGTCGTGGAACATGGCCTTGTTCCTTTCGACAGGTCCCATGTGGTACTGCCTTCTAAAAAGACGCTTCGAGGACATGGGACCTATCGAAATCGAACAAGGCCTTGTCCCGAACATGGCCATGTCGTACTTCGAACATGGCCTTGTTGGTAGTTTGAAGGACGCGTTTGAT
>NC_033626.1:7456862-7524481 GCF_001540865.1 Ananas comosus
TATCTAATGGCCGAAGGTGGTAACATTAATCGACCTCCGCTCTTCGACGGCACGAATTATGCCTATTGGAAAGTTCGCATGAGAGCTTTTCTAATCGCAATCGATGAGCGGGTATGGAAAGCTATTGAATTCGGATGGAAACATCCTACCGAAGTTGTCGATGGTGCTACCGTCCCTAAACCACGAAACAAGTGGACTAAAGATGAAAACGAGTCATCTTCGTTTAATGGTAAAGGATTTAATGCTTTATTCAACGCTTTATCACAAACGGAGTTTACTCGGATTTCGGCATGCGAAACGGCAAAAGAATTTTGAGATACTCTACAAATTACACATGAGGGTACTAGTTTAGTAAAAATTCAAAAGCTCCAAATGTTGACTAGTCAATTTGATTCTATTCGTATGGAAGAGCATGAATCTTTTACCGATTACTACACTAGGCTTCAAGATATCATTAATACATGTGCTAATTTGGGAGAGAAAATTCCGGATTCTAAGGTTGTTCGTAAAATTCTTCGAACTCTTCCGGAACGTTTTCGGGCTAAAGTAGCCGCGATCGAAACGGTCAAACATCCGGACGAGATGAAAGTAGAAGAATTAGTAGGAGCTTTACAAACGTATCAGATGACTTTCCGTACTAATCAATCTTCTTCCAAGTCTTTTTCTAAAAGCACAGGTGTTGCATTGAAATCTACAAAGGAGAAGGACGAAGACTCGAGTTCCGACGACGACTTATCAATTGCGGACTTTGAACAACAATTTGCACTTCTTACGAAAAAGTTTCGTCGAAATTTCAGGAACAAGAATAGATTGGACAAGGGTTCATCGTCCAAGCGACAATCTTTGTCTAAGTCATCTTCATCTTCAAAGTTTAAGGATAAAAACCGTGCAAAATCTTCAAGGGAAAAGGATGAATTTGAAGGAGAGATCCAATGCTTCAAGTGCAAAGGCTACGGCCACATTGCGACGGATTGTCCGTCAAAGAAGATGTATAGACAAAAGGCTATGCAAGCAAAGACGTGGGATGATTCAACATCAAGTGAATCATCGTCAAGTGACGAAGAAAAGAATGATCAAATTGCTCTATTTGCTAATACTCCCTCGTCGAAAGTTGTGTGTTTATCCTCTATTGCTACTAACTCAAATATTTCTCTTTCTTCACATGATTCATCGAGCAACAATGACGAAAGTGAGGAGGAATCAAACGACGACGACATAGCGGAAGCGTACAATCAACTTCTTATTGAATCAAAGAAGATGGCTAAACTCAACAAGAAGTTGAGACGTCGTTTATTGGAACTTGAGGAGGAGAACAACAACGTAAAGAGTTTGAATAAGGCTCTTGAGGAGGAAAGAGATTCAAGTTTGAAGATTAATTCGGACCTCCAAGAGAAGCTTAGCGATGCGGAATCAACGATCAAATCTTCTAACGACAAGATTGGATTTTTGGAGCAACAATTCGAGGAATCGCACACATCCAATAAGTCGTTGATCGATCAAGTTCGTCAACTCCAATCCGATCTTCAACAATTTTCTTCGGGATCAAAGAAGTTGGACAAAATGCTTGGATTGGGTCAAACGAGCAAATTGGGCCTTGGATATAAACGAACATACGTTGAGAAGGATTCAATATCAACTTCTAAAGTCTCAACAACTTCGAAAAAGAAAGTGTGTCATCGATGTGGCATCAAAGGACACATTAAAAGAAATTGCTCAAACAAGGAAATGAAGAATCGATCGACACTATCTAAACCTCAAACGGCATCATCCACAACTCGACTTCCCCTGCGGAATCAAAAGACAAATCAAGTTAGTCGAGTACCTCAAAAGAACCGGTTTTCTAATGCAAGAAGACAAGTTCAACCAACGCATCAAGCAACCAAACGACCAATGGTTGATCCAAAATCGAAGCAAATGGCACCAAACGTCGACAATCCGAGAAAACCAAACATCCGACAAGTTTGGATCCGGAAAGGTGATATCTTTCCTTGCTCATTGTATTAGTCATTTTTTATCTTTAGTGAAATGCTTTGATTGGTGCTTGTTGCATAATTTTATTCATTGCATTACATGTTTAAATGATTTTTGGTGCTTTGAATTTTGTTTATTTAAAAATCATTTTGAGGAAGAGGTGTTTTTAAAAAATTTTTCTTTGAGAAAAGAGATAATTGAGATTCATGATTTGGAGAGAGAAAAGGTGTTTGAACAGTGTTTATCTTCACAATCATATTAAGTTAAATTCATATTAATTATCGTCTTTACTCCACTATTTATTATTTTGACGATAATTTATTATATGATTTCTTATATCATAAATTCATCAAAATTTTGAAATCAAATTTAATTTTTTGGTGATTAATTCATCTTGGTTGTGAGTGTTGGATATGATGGATGGATATTCTCTAATAGACTAAAATTTGTCAAATTATTTTCAACTGTGAGATTGTCTAATTTAGGGGGAGTTTGAAATTGTTTAAAAATAAAAAAAAAGGAGAAAAAGAAACTCCTATATTCAAAAGATGTGGAAAGAGTTACATCCTAAAAGGAGTGTGAAAACTACCACCACATGTAGGAAAGAGCTACCACCCCGGTCGTCCGGTAAGTGTGTGAAGCTACCACATGAAGATTGAATTGAGTAACCGAAAAAGGTTGGAAAAAAAATAAATATTTTAGAATTTTCGGAGTTATAAGGTGGTAAGATAAAAAGATGCTCAAAGAGCTACCCCCAGTATCATATTAGTTAAATCTCTATTTTGAACGTGTTACGACAAATTGGTGTCAATTTTTGTTGAATTTCTAAAAATCATTTTTCATCAACTTACATCTTGATGGTTTTGAATCATTAAATTATTTTTGATAATGAAATTTTGATGTTTTGATGTATTTTGAAATTTTATAATATCTTATTGTCATTATAATGATTCTTGGAGTAAAAGCCTTAAATTATTTGAAATTAATTTAATTTGATGGATTTTTAAAGCAAATTTTTCGAAATCTGAGATTCTTTGTCGAGCTTAGTCTCTTTCTTTCACTGCATTTGATGTTTAGGACGATGTTTTTGATTTGCTTGTTTATCTTTCTGTAGTATGTTTTTACTTTTATTTTAGGCCTGTAACTATGACTAGACTACTCTTATGCTTTCTAGTATGTTTTCTCTCTTTATTTGCTTTCTTTTGGCAATTTTTGACAAAAAGGGGGAGAGCGTAGATGAAGGGGGAGAGCATGGATGAACAGGCATTTCATTGAACTGAAGCAGAGGATGATGAGTTCAAGGACAAATGGGGAGATGTGAACAAAGGGGGAGAAGGTATAAGAATTTAGTGCTAATCATTTTTTAATGAATTGTTTTGCAGGAAATCAAGACTTCAAGACTCCTAGTTGCGTCTAAGTCATAGAGTCTGTTTTAGGAGTTTTGATGTAATTTTGAGTTTCAAATTGTATTTGGATTACACGCGAGGGGTTCGATGTTTTGGTGATGACATTGAACTTCGTTTTTTTTAAATTGTAATTTGTGAGTTTATGTGTGTTTTGTCACGAAATTGCAAAAGGGGGAGATTGTTAGGTCCTATGTGTTGGCAAGTTTCGTGGGTCGAGTCGGAGTCTTGAAGAAGTCGGAAGCGGAGTATTGAAGATCAAAGAATTCAAGACTTCAAAGAATCGGAAAGGACGCAAAACACGCAAAACATGAATCACGATGCGTAGGTAAGCTTTAAATCTTGTTTATGGTGATTCATACTTNCACCCATCCTAGGACTACTCCCGTCCTAGCATGCTTAACTCTCTTAACCTCTTCGGCCTTGCCACCAACCAAAATGCTTAAGCCGGGTTAAGAGTTTAGCCCTATTATATCTTATATATAGGACTATCTGGGGTCTCACAATCTCCCCTCCTTTAAGCCCTGACGTCTTCGTCAGGCTCAGACTCACAAATACCAGGCGATGTGAGACTCATCTCGCTAGCCTGTTATCCAGACCCTAGCTTAGCCGAGACTCATCTCACACTTCCGGCTGGTAATTGGCTCTGATACCAACTATGACGCCCCGACTTCCCAGGGGGTCACCCATCCTAGGACTACTCCCGTCCTAGCACGCTTAACTCTCTTAACCTCTTGGGTCTAGCCACCACCCAAAATGCTTAAGCCGGGTTAAGAGTTTAGCCCTATTATATCTTATATATAGGACTGCCTATTATATCTTATATATAGGACTATCTGGGGCCTCACAATACCTCTAGGGTACTAGGAGGCTAGAGGACACTTTCGTTGGAGCAAACGAAGGGTTTCGTTTACCGTTGGTGGGTTTGACTTCATGAAAATGGGACAAAATGGCCCCTATGCTTTCTAAACTCTTCGTAATGTTAGGTCCTATGTGTTGGCAAGTTTCGTGGGTCGAGTCGGAGTCTTGAAGAAGTTCGGAGCGGAATATTGAAGATCGAAGAATCCAAGACTTCGAAGAATCGGAAAGGATGCAAAACACGTAAAACATGAATCACGATGCGTAGGTAAGCTTTAAATCTTGTTTATGGTGATTCATACTTAATTATAGATTTTAGAATCATGTTTTCAAGTTGTAATTGATTAGAAAGTTTCTAAGAGTTTATAAAATCCAAAACAATGCATTTTCAGCGAAAATTGCATTGCTGTACCGGTACAAGGTTTTTCTGTCCAGGGTACAGCCATCAACGTTGCGCAGAAAGTTTGATGGTTGTTCCGGTACAAGGATTTTCTGTCCAGGGTACAGCCATCAACGTTGCGCAGAAAGTTTGATGGTTGTTCCGGTACAAGCTTCATGCTGTACCGGTACAAGCCCTGTTCCGGAACAAGCAACAGCCTATCCAGGGTACAGGAGCTTCGCAGAAAAATCTTCCGTCATGGTGTACCCTGGACAACATTTCTTGTTCCGGTACAAGGTGCTGATTTTGGAAAGAAACTTTCTAATTCGACTCCAATTGATTCTAAAGTCTATAAATAAGCTATAGGGGTTCTCTAACACATCAAGCATCACGAAAATACATATTTGAGAAACCCTAGAGGCTCGGATTTAATCTTAAACCTATTTTCTACAAAAAGCCTCTTTTAGATCAAATCGAGATATTGAAATTTGATATTAATATGTCGATTTGATCTCCGCTTCGCTTGGAGTTCTATTCCCTGGTTTTCTACAACACTCCAAAGCGAAGGATCACCATATTCATGATATTCTTCATGGTGGCGTCGTGGATTCGGCGTATTTGACGGCGGTTCGTGGATTCGGATCGTGGGCTCGTGGATTCGAGTGGCGTCGTGGATTCGGCGTGATTGAAGCTTCGTGGATTCGAAGTGAAGGCGTTCGTGGATTCGGACGTGAGGGCGTGGACAACCCGGAGGGTAGCGCGAAGATTCATAGGAGGTTAAGAGAGGTTAAGTCCGTGGAGTCGGTAATCACCTTGTAATCTTTTCTCTTAGTGAATTGTTTTTTCGCGTGTTGGTCCCGTGGGTTTTTCTCCAAGTTGGAGTTTTCCCACGTAAATCTCGGTGTGCTTTTTATTTTCCGCATTTATTTTTATTGCATCGAGATTTGTGGTTTTTGGTCGTTCACCTATTCACCCCCCTCTAGGTGATAGATACAATCTAGATAGATCCTTGGGCTCCTCAAAACTTTCACACGCCCCGCCCAGAAACCACTACCAATTTGGCACGATTCGGGCCCGGCGACAGACCGCCGAACGGACAGCACCTCCCCTGTCCGCCCAAGGCTCACAACAAGAATGTGTACAAGAATTTACCCAGGAATTTAAATTCTAAGCATACATATTCAACAGGGCATAAATAGTGCCAGCAACTACAAGGAGCAAGTAATCCACAAGATAAAGTATGTGAAATAAAGAGAATACTTTACTAGATATTACAATAATTTCATTACATCATTTTCTTTAATGATTATATTTTTCACCCAAAATACATAGCTCTCCAAATCCTCACCTACAAGAAATCTCTCTCAATACATAGGTGTACTAATGCACAAAAGGGAAGCTACTATACTACCACGGTCTCACTGATCGGGCGCGATGCCCTTGCCGCGGTCCTCCCTCGGCAACCCTGTACCTACCACTGGAAATAGTGTGAGGTGAGAACTATCTTCCATAGTTCCCAGTGGGCTCGGCCGCCGACTCTGCCGATCTCCCCACTAGGTCTAAGTGGGCACAAGCAACAACAGATAGATAGGTAGATAGATATCTGAAAGCTGTAAATACGATAGTAGGAAAACTATCGTATATGCCCATAATCATGAATATGAATGCATGCATCATGTAATAAAGGTTGGCTATCATGCTAGCAAATTCGATCCATGTTCGAATAGCAATATTCAATGACATTTTTAAACCTTTAACCTTTCATTTACCCAATCTGTGGCGATGCCCTAGGACTCGCCTATGACTCACCTTTCAATCCCAAAGTGGGGAGGGAGCTCCAAGTGCACCCAAGCCCGGGACCGTCTGCGGACCTCCATGTGGTCCGGACCTCCAAGTGGTCCTAGTCTCGCGACACTCCGGAGTACTCGACGACAATCCCCTCCATGTGGGGATAGGATGGCTATACCACCCCAAACGCAGACTGTGAGCTAGATCTATCCTCTCCAAGTGAGGATGCCCTACATCTAGGGTCAACAACCCAATCTAATCCTCTCCAAGTGAGGATGCTCTACAACTAGAGTCAAGATTTCTCGCGGGATCACATGTTCCCAACACTCATGCAATGCTATTTAGCTTTTCTAAATTCATTGTTCACAAGGCATTTTCTAAGGGATCCGCCTACCCCTAGGTCCATCGACCTCTAGTGTCATTTACACTACATTAATGCCACTTATTATCTTTTAACATTTGGATGCCACTCGTTTGTTCTTTGACAATAACACTACTTTCTATGTCATCAACACCCCCATCAGGTTCATCTCTATCTTTAGCATCATAGGATCCACGTTCCGACCCAATTCTCACCTATCTAAGTTACTAAGCGTTCCAAGTACACTAGGTTATCAATTAGAAGCATAAGGAATAGAGCTACTATGCAATCCTACAATGCAACATGTAAGAGATGACATTAAATGCAATCTAAGACATAGAAAGGAGTTCGAAAGCTTCGGGATGGCACCCCCCACCTTTAATCGATGTAGAGGCTTTAGAAACAGTCCTCGGCGAACGCTACGAAAAGGCTTTAGCTTCTTTGCCCAACCCAATGCAAAATCGGCCTTGTTTTGCAGATAGCTTCACGCCGGCTCGCCGAATGCTAAAACCGACTTCGCCCCCACATTTTGTGACCTACCAATAGGGTTTCCAAGGCTTCAAATGAGATCAATCTCATGTTTTCACAAAAATCCCATTTTGGAGCCCTAGGTTCGCACCCATAGCAAACCACCCAATGAATCCCTAGATTCTTGGGATTGATCTACTTAGAAGCATGCTTAGGGTTCATTTGACCCATTCCAAAGCATCAAAACCCAAAAATCCTAAGTTTCACAAGCTAGGGTTCAAGAGCTTACCTCTTGAGCTACACCAAAGAGAAGAGGAGAGGGAGATGAAGGTGTCCAAGGCCTTCTTCTTGATCTCCTTCTGCTTCTCCTTCCTTTCCTTCTCCTTTTTTTCCTTCCTCTCCTTCTTGTTCTTCTTCTTCTCCTTTCTTTCCTAGAGAGAGAGAGAGAGAGCAAGAGAGAAAGAGAGATAGAGAGGAAATGAGATGAGAGGGGCTGAGGGAGAGGGTTATTTCCCATATTCACCCTTCACATGGTGGCCATTTTGCACTTAAACCTCTCAACTTTTTATCTCTCAAACAGTTGTCGCTGGGCTGTTTTCGCGCGGAGGGACCGGTCTCCCCGTCATGGGACCGGTCCCCGAGAGCAGCCCATGCTACCAGGGGCCTTTCTCGCGTTCGGGAACCGGTCTCTCCCTGGGAGATCGGTCCTCGGGAGACCGGTCCTCACCTGAGAGACCGGTCCCCGAGAGCCCAATTTTCAGGACTTAGCCAAATTTCGGCATTTCTCGCTGGGATCACGTTCGGGAACCGGTCCCTCTCCACCAGGGACCGGTTGCACCAAGCAACCCCGCTACACCCAGCCGAGGGAACCGGTCTCTCACCTCCAGAGACCGGTCCCCGCGAGTAATCTCAGCCCAATGATACAGTTTGCACCATTTGCTCTTGTGGACTCAACTCCAAGGCACTTTTGTGCTTTGGACATCTTTAACTTCTCCAAAGGGTATTCTCTCGACAAATAGTCGATCCTGGATAAAGTACAACTCTCGGATTTCGAGAATTCACTTCCTTACAAGCTAGCTCAAGTATATCTTGATGAGGTGGTGAGACTTCACGGGGTTCCGAAGTCGATCGTGTCGGATTGAGATCCCCGGTTTACTTCACACTTTTGGAAAAGCTTGCAAGAGGCACTTGGGACACGACTCGATTTTAGTACCACGTTTCATCCTCAAAGCGACGGTCAATCGGAGAGGACAATCCAAGTTTTAGAGGATATGTTGTGAGCGTGTGTCATTAATTATCGAGGCAGATGGAATGAACACGACCTATGGCCGAGTTCGCCTACAACAATAGCTACCAAGCGAGTATAGAGATGGCACTGTTTGAAGCTCTCTACGGGCGGAAGTGCCGATCTCCTATACATTGGAGTGAGGTGGGTGAACGGGTAGTTTTGGGCCCCGATGTGTTGCGAGAGGCGGAGGAGAAAGTCCTCCTTGCTCGCCAAAGGTTGTTGACGGCTCAGACGAGGCAAAAGAGTTATGCAAATAAACGCCGTCGAGATCTAGAATTCGCGGTTGTAGACCGCGTCTTCTTGAAAGTTTCGCCCATGAGGGGTGTGAAGAGGTTTGAAGTTCGGGGAAAGCTTAGTCCCCAGTATATCGGACCGTATGAGGTATTGGAACGGATTGGTGCGGTGGCTTATCGACTTGCATTGCCGCCCATGCTTCCGGGAGTTCACAATGTATTCCACGTGTCTAATCTCCGCAAGTACGTTCATGACCCCGAGCATATGCTCTTGTTCGAACCGCCCAAGCTTCAAGAGGATATGACCTATGAGGAATTCCCGGTGTTCATCATTGCTCGAGAGGTGAGAAAGTTACGGAACTGCGAGATTCCGTATGTTAAAGTCCAGTGGAGCAATCACGATGATTGGGAGGCTACTTCGGAGCTCGAGGAGGCGATGAGAAAGCGTCATCCTCATCTTTTCGAATATTTGGATTGAGGTACGAGTTTCTATTTAAATGCGTGGTGTTTCGCGGATGAAACTCCTTTTAAGAAGGGGAGGATGTAAGGTAATGGATCCTCAGCACGTGCAAAATCGAACTTGGGTCGGAATTGACCGAAATGCGGAGTTGATAGCTTCGGAACGCTTTGGAAAAGTCTGAATGCGTTGGAATGGCTTTAAGGGTGTTAAGGGACCTTAGTGAGCAGCTGGGAGAAAATTCTGCAAATTTCGCAATTGTGGTGCTCACGGGGTCCGGACCCTGAACTACGATGCTCACGGGGTCAGAACCCTGTGCAGGGTCCAGACCCCATAGGCGAAACCAGCCCAGTTTGGGCAGTGTGTGAATAGAGTTGTTTGGGGTGTTAAGTGCAATTGTGTGCATATGGGAGTGTATATGAGTGGGTTTTAGCTCATTTCTCTCCCTCTCCCTCACATTTGCAACCAAAGAACACTCTCTTTCTCTCTCTAAGATCTCTCTCTCTCCCACGGTGGAACCAAGAGGAGAAGGTGGTGGAGATTATGGCTTGAAGGTGGAGCTTCTTCCTCTTCTTCTTCCTTGGCTCAAGAAGGAAGCTTGTTGAGGTAAGCTCTTTGAGCTCTAATGGTAGATTCTTAGGGTTTGGTTTATATACCCTAGAATTGGATCTAGATGGAACCCTAGATGTTGTTAGGATGCTATTTGCTTGAATCAAGAGTTTGTTTAGTGTATTCTTGCAAATAGTGGATTCTAGGGTTTGGTTTGGGGTTTTGCCATAGTAGGGTTGGATCTAAATTGACCCTCTGGAAACTCAATTGAAGGTAAAATCGACATGGTGGGCAACTCAAACGGGAGTTCCTACGGGCGTGCGGCGAGTTCTTGAGAGAAAGGACCATTTTCGCTTCGTTTCCATCGGATAGAGCCAAAGCGACGTCTAAAAATCATGAAACTAGAATTCTCACACCTCGACAGTGTTTAGAGGTGGGGGGTGCTATCCAGAACATCCAGATTTCCTTTTATGTCTATGTTGCTCCTTTGGCCATTTATGTTCATATTAGCATTCATGCATTGTAGAGTAAGTTGTTGCTTATTCCACTCTTTGCATATTCTCATGAGGTTTGTATAAAAATGAGATGGAACATAATGTTATGTGCATGAGGATTGGATGTGAACAAGGGACTCTATAGTGGCATGATAAAGAGAACTTGGACATCGTGGCACTGGCGTTTGATATGAAAATGTGGAATTGTGACATTGTGGCATTAGCTAGAGATATTGTGACTTGTGGCATTAGCGAGAGACATTGTGACATTCTGGTATTAGCTAGAGACATTGTGACATTGTGGCATTTGGCTAGAGACAATGTGATCACTCAAGAAATAAGGATTGGGATTAGTATTTTACCGGATTTGATTACCACTAGTTGGTAGGGTATCCTTGGGTTGGAGGATTGGATCATGCTCACATACGTCTGTTTTTGCTTAGCAGTGGTCACTCCACCCAAGCAGTGGTCTTCGGAGTACTTCACGGTAGGGGCTAACGTAGCTGTCCTGCAGACAGTCCCGGGTGAGTGTAGCGGACATCTCCTCACGATGCGGGATTGGGGTGTGAGTAGGGGCTCAACCTTCGGGTGAGTCGGAATGATTGGGTGATGAAAAGGTAAATGGCATGCATCATGAGTATAGTAGTTGCTATTACTTGTTTACCTTACCTGTTTATTGTTTCATATGTTGAGGCGTAGTAGCATGCTAGATGATCATTATATTGCTAACCTATCTACTTTTGCCTGCTTAGACCTAGTGGGAAAATCGGCGGCGTCGGTAGCCGAACCCACTGAGAACTATTTGTTAGTTCTCATCCCACTTTGTTGCAAGGCCTAGCGCGAGCGGACAGGTTGAAAACCGCGGTAAGGGTATAGCGCCCTAGGTAACTACCTCCTATGCATTGGAGTCGAGTTCCATTTTGTGATATGATGTATATTGGTAGAGAGACTTTATGTATTTGGGTGAGGTTGCTAAAGATGTTCATGTATTATGAGAAGTATTATAAACCATTTGTATATTTGATGGTTGAATGATGTAAAACCAAGTGGAAACATGTAAAAATGGTTGAATGTCAATGTAATAACTAGTTTCTCTCTAACTCTCGCATGTATCATTACTTGCTTGTATCATGTATGTTGTTCATGTTTGTTTCCTGGGCAACTAGATGTACATGATCGTTCGTTGAGCCTTGGACGGACAGGGGAGACTATGTCCGTTCGGCGTCTGTCGACGCGCGCGAACCGACCAAATAGGCGATTGCGGGGTGTGACAATATGTGCTATTGCTTGCCAGCCTCCATAGCGGCACTAGAGGGGAGCAACCCCTACCTTGTCTAATAGCGTGTAACCCTGTCAAGCTCCATGTGGCTCTGCAGGCTATAATCCTATGTGAGATCAAAAGATCACGAGTGACTAATATCATGTTCTCAGTATACTATAGACTACTGCTCTAATACACAACTTCTAACACACATCTTGCAACAAGTGTATTGTAACTAAGTGAACCAGACTCTAAAATCATGCATACTATGTCACTCTACCCCTTCGGCCTAATCAACATGTGTAAACAATAATTTTCCTATGTATTGATCATAACTAACTTAGATAGGTACTCGCAAATAGGAATGTTCGATTTCTACTTTTCGATAGAATTTACACTGACAATACTCTCTATGAACATGCATAAAATATAGGCATGTATTTGCATCGATGGAGACATAGTAGGAAATTCGCCATTTTCAGCGACTCGGAACCCACCTCGAATTGTTAATCCAATAACGGTCAAAATCAACCTCCAAGGCATCAATCCTCGGCTCACTTCTTTTAGGAATCCACTAAGAAAACTCTGATATCAGTGAGGGTGCTAGCAAGGCAAGATAGAACTAAAATCCGTTAATTCAGGATTCGGTGAATGAATACCGGATTTTGTCGAAAATTAGTCAAGTAACCTCACAATCCAATAGAGGTAGCTCCAAGACAACCAAACGTGCTAGAGGAGCTCGAGAAAAAGCCAAAGCCGGGGTAGGCATCATAGTCATACCCACAAAATCTGAGAGAGAGACGCCCACATTGCAGTCGTCCAAGCAGCCACTACCGAAACCACGAGCTGCATTCTAGCAGCCTCCGCAACAGCCGCGACCGTAACAGCTCCCTATGCCGTCTCCATAAAGACGCTCGCAGCAGCTCTCGTGCTCTACATAGGCAGTGGGGCCTGGGCAATAGCAGCTGAATCGACAACATAGACCCAGTAAGTGCCGTAACCTGACCCGTTAAGGCCACTACTTACCAACAAGTGGCTATACCTGGTGAATCTCACCTTGCCGCTAGATGCCAACTTGGTAATCCACCACGACTCTCGGTAGAAGCACGAGTCTGCACCAACATTGTAATACAAACAGACGTAATAAATTTACCATATACCAGTAGCACCAAACACGGCGTAATAAGATAAGTATATGCCTAGAGATTATTAAATCTCGACCCAAATACTGCGACTTAATTCTAACAACCCCGCGCTCTCACGTGCCTATAAGCCTTAGGTTACCTATGGGTCATCATAAACTATAGTTGATTGTGGTTCAAATTTTCTCTGATACCATATTAATCTGTCACGCCTCAAGGTTCTTTTTGGAAGTCCTTCTTAGAAAAACTAGCGAAAAACATGTAGATTTTTTAAAAAAACATCTTTGAGAACACCCCGCGAACGCACAAAAACCCATCACATGGACAAAAGATTCCCTATATAAATGGACAAAGTCTCCCCTGTACATGGACGGCGTAGTACTATAATATAAAATCAACCAAAGATACAACCACACAATACAAATAATATAATGATCATATGATAACGATAAATTACATACGTCCATTATAGTTAAACATTAATAGGTAATGAACTAAACTAATACAGCGAAATGATAATGAATATTAACAATGAACAGATCTGGAACACGGCTATCTAGTATCGTCCTCATGCACCGTCCCAACCCTCATTGCCTGCGTCACCTAAAAAATGGTGAGGGGCAGGGGGTGAGAACATGTAAACATGTCTCCTCTCCCAGTGGGTACCGCAAGACGATGAAAGCAAGGCATACTCACCTGCAAAAGGAAGAGATAACCATAATCATGAGCAGGTATCATATGGATAGTAACAATGAAATGATAATTGGCAATGAATGCTAAAGCACTGCTACTATAAGTAGAAAATGACAACTAGGCATAATCGACAAATGTATCGAAGTAGTAACAACGATGGCTAGGAAGAAACTACAACAGCCAATCAATATATAACTATCTATTACTGCAACAAGCAATAGAATACACCAATGCAGCAAATGGGTGAATAATGCCAATAACCAAGCCAACTATCGTATTGGCCAAAAGACTTTAGGCTAAACCACATCCTACTCGCCCACCTGGCAGATAACCCTAACAGGCACTTCGTAGGGCTCATGGGTCAAATGTACGACTACTTTTCTGGAAAAGAACACCTTTTGGGTTGATCAGACCACTGGTGTACATGAAATTCTTACGAGCTGTGGTGATCGATGCAATATGAACAATAGCGACATCGGCAAGTAGCCGAGAGAATAATCCATAAGGAGTCGCGGACCAATCAGGTCAATCTCTATCTAAGAGTGCCACTGACCATCAGGTCAAGTAATGTCAAGTCATGCGATATACCAATAGAAGTGTCACCAAACGCAAGGTCAAAAAATATTAAATCATGTAACACACAAATAGGAGTGCCACCGACAACAAGGTAAACTAATGTCATAACATGCAATATACATCTAAGAATATTAGTAACCATATGGTCAACTAATGTCATAACATGCAATATACATTTAGGAGTGTCACAAACCATATGGTCTACTAATGTCATAACATGCAATATACATCTAGAAGTGTCACAGACAACACCGTCAACTATTGTCATAACATAAAATATACAAATAGGAGTGTCACTGACCCCACGGTCAACTAATGTCATAACATGCAATATACAAATAGGAATGCGACCGATAACAAGGTCAACTGATATCAAGGTCATCTACTATAATCATACAATAGATAACGTCTCAATCACAAAAGAACACCGCTCTAACACTAAATCATGATAATACGAGACAAAAGCAACTGTAGAACAACTAGCTATGAAGTCAAGTGGTGTACGAAAGCTGTACCGATATCAAGTAAATGAAAGGAGATGATAGGGACAGAAATCACCGAACAGGCACCACTTTACCAACTTCGGATCGAAATACCCACCTCTACCATAGAATAAAACCCGATTGTTGGGACCTATGCAAAGTCCCATCCAAAATCAAAATTAGCTCAAACCCACTAATTACAAAAGCTATGATTCCATGTGAATACAAACAAGTGAACAATCAATTTTTCGAATCTCGTTCCACGGTCACTGGAAGATCGCCCGATAGTCACACCGACTCGTTGGAACGTCACCTCCACCTACGAGGTGTCCCAAATTGAGCCCCACACTTATCCTACCTCACCCACTATCCCAACATATAATTTTAATGCTATTGGGGCAATTGCACAAGTAGTGCGCCAAAACGAAAAACTAAGATCCCGAAAATCACCGATTTGGCTTCGGGAATGTCCATTTTAGCACTGGAATCACCCACAGCCCTCACACTGCGACCAGAGGTGTCAAACCTTGTCTTAACACCAGCCAATAAGGTTACAACACCACTACAACTAGCAGCAGTAAGCGCGATACGAAACCGCTCCCGAGATGACACAATTTTCATATTTTAGGGTCCGGAACTACCCTGAAGTTTTTGAAACACTCCGAAATTCACTCAACCATCCCCCCTTGTCCCAAAACACTCACTTTTGTGAGTCAGGACAGCCGCACACTATGTGGTACGATCTGGGTGCGAAATCCTTAAAATCCACTATATTTGGTTCTCAAAAATCATCTATTTAGCTCCGGAACCCACTAGGGCCCATCGTTGGTCTGAGCTTTGCACCAGCGAAATCCAGCCAGCCAACGAGGCTTCCCAACCACTGTAACAAGCAGCAAAACCCGTTCTGCGAGAACGGATTCAAAAATCACCTATATTATACACATAACCCACCATTTACATGCTCATCAACATGAAATCCCAATTGAGGGATTCCTGGACTTTGAATATCAAGTACGAACCATTCATGCAAGAAACCATGCTATCCGGGACAGTAATGACACAACAAGTGTCATTGTGGCATTAAGTCGAACACCCGGCGCATGATAATAATAGAATAATTCATTGTATAGAAAATTACCATCAATTCCGTGACTTCAGAATGCAAGCGAAGCTATAGTCCAGAAGGTCTCACTGTTCTGGACATCGTTCTCACTGTCCGGACTGAATCTGAGCATCATGGAAGAAGTTGGAGCAACAAGAATCGTAGCTTTCATCGTCTCCAAGAGCGACATCGTGAGAACAACCATTAGGGACACATCTAGTTGCAAACAAAGAGAGCACTGCACTATAGAAGGGCTCCTAAAGCTATGCTTTGCTGTCAGAAGATTGCCGGTGGCCAGATGTGTCGAGAAAGAGGTATCAACCCGAGCCAATCCTAGCCGCAACCTACAAAATAAATAGTAGGCAGTAAAGACTCCCAGACTTTCGTACGACCTAGGAGTGGTTGACGCCGACCATAATTGGTGGTCTCGACAAGAGGAGACCCTTAGGTACGATGGCCGGCGGTGGAGACCAACGGCGGTGCCAGATTTGAAGACTTGGCCATACCATCCTTGAGCTTGGGCTCGGGCTTGGGCTCAAGCTCGGGGAGGTCTGGGGCAGTGGCTAGGCTGAGAAGGGGTCGTCGGACTTCTCCCCCGATGGTTGCAGCGGCGGCAGTCGCAGCAGATCCAAGTATGGGAGAAAACCCGAGGAGACAAAGGTCGGTGATGAGAGAGGAAGAGGGAACGAGAGATAGAGAGGGAAACCCAGCCAGGGGCTCGCCGCTAGCTAAGGGGATCACCGATGGCGGGGCACCATGCAACGGCGACTAGGAGAGAGAGGAGAGGGTATAGTAGGGTTAGGGTTACCCTAGGGCATCATTCTCTCTATACACATATATGTAAACCTACTCATACATGGTATAAAAAATAGTTTAGTCGATCAAACCATCCTATTTTCTTCTCAGCCCCCTCCATGCACCAGCACAAGCACTTCGCGCAAAAGTACCTCTCCAAGCGATCTCTCACGGTTTGCTGCATAAAATACCGCATTATATACAAAAATATCCTGGTTCCAAAACCCTTCCTCTAGATTCAAGTCTGTGCTATTTTGCACAGGAGACCCACAATTTTGCGAAACATGAATCAGCACATTCCCCACTGAGTGTACAATCAATTGAGCCCATACACTTGCCAAAACTCTACAATTTTATACATAAAATGATAACCTCTTCCCAAAGAGTTTCATTTTCACACTTTGCAAAAATTACAATTTAGCCCTCCAACCTTAGAGTTTCATATTAAAAATAACAACTGCATGTAAAATGCCAAATGACACCATCTCATGGATTTTCACACAAAACGGAGTATCGAAAAATTCTAAAAAGCAAAAACATCGAGTAGAAAAAAGCCAATCTGTGATAATAATAGATTTTCTCGAAAACTATGCATCAAACGTAAAATCAAACAGTGCCATTACTTCCGGCATAGTCGAACCATCGAAAATGATCTATTGGGTCATCCAAAATGAAGTTTGATTCACATTCGAAGCCAACCTGAAGTCGAAGCCTCAAAATAAAATCGGATTACTATTCATTTAAGTGAATAGTAACAGTCACCATACACCTTTAAATATAAACTAGTCTTTCACCGATATTAAACCAATAAATTCCAACATTAAAATATATGTACAACACTACTGAAAAGTACCAAATTACATTATAAAAATCTCAGTCCTCTTATCATCCCCTTCTTATAAAATTTCGTCAGCGAAACTTGACTACAGCCACCGTAATCAAATTTGGATACCGTTCCACTATTGGTTTCACCTTCGAGATGAGGGAAAACGTACCAACCCTAAACCTACAGACTAAAATCCACTGGGTGCACCATCCACTAACCAGCGAATTATGACAGTACCGTAACCTGGACTATCCGATCTCACACCTGCCAAACTTGGGTGGTAAAAGCTCACTGTAAATATCGAATCTTCGAGTTATGAGGCTAACTTTGATCGAATTGATCAAAGTGAGGCTTGAGCATGATGTGCGACATCCCCAAGCTGTTTTGGAGGCGTGGGGATGGTTAGAAGTGAGTTTCGGGATTGTTTAAGTATTTTCGGCGCAAACCGGGCACGAAAACGAACCCTAGAGCATTGCTGCTGTCAAAAGGGCCAAAGTAACACTGAGTACCGATACTAGAGCAATGCGGTATCGGTACCCAGTCAGAGCGTGTTGGTATAGCTCTCGGGATCCGGACTGTATGAGACTGTATACTGGTACTGTACACTGGTACCAGTACTAGACTAGTCTGGTACCGGTACTGGGATGGTGTACCGGTACCCCAGGTCGCAAAGCCTTCGGGTTTGGAGGCTGTGTACCGGTACTATACATGGGTACTGATACTGGAAGCTCTGCGTACTGGTACTCCAGCCCGAGTACCGATACCCAGCCTGAAAAGGATTGAATTGTAATAGAGTAAATTGGGAAATATGAAATTTTTAAGTGCAATTGTGGGGCTCCTATAAATACCCTAACCCTTACACCTATTATTCCCATGCATGAAAGGGAGCTTTGTTCTTATCTCCTCCTCACTCTTTCTTCTTCTCTCTCTAGAGATTCATCATCAAGGTGGTACTTGAGAGATTGAAGATAAAAATTAGTAGATTTGGTAGAGAAGAAGCTCAAGGGCAAGGAGGATTTCGTGAAGCAAGAACCCAAGGTAAGCTTCTTGCATTTCTTGGTTAGGGTTTGAGTTAAATAACCTGAATCATTAGGTTTTGTAGTCTCTAGGATTTCTAGAGCTTGATTATGCAATGAAACCCTAGAAACTTAGACTATATTGGGTATCTTATACCCTGGAGTAAAAGTGGGGCTTTATTAAATATGAGATCTAACATGGTTTTGATCTCTTGTAGCCCTAATTAAGGAGTAAATCGACGCGTTGGGAGGGTCGGATCGAAGTTCTGACGAGTCTACACAGAGTTATTAAGGAAAATCCTTATTTCGGCTTCGTTTGTCGTGGGTCGAGAGGAGCGGTCGTCTATAAATCGCGGAATGTGGTTTCTCACACTTCGGCATCACTACAAGGTGGGTTGTAACATACCGAAGTTCTAAAGTCATGAAGTTACGGTATATGTTAGCTTGGAGGAGTTAAAAATAAGTTTAAAAGAGGTTAGAAAGGTTTTGGCATCGACCGGCGCGAAATAGAGTCGAGTCGGAGCCAAAACAGCATTCTGGGCAATGAGTGCCGGTACAGCAAAGTGTACCGGTACAGCATTGAAAGTGTACCAGTACAAATGCTACGAAACCGAGAAGCAGCTCTCGGGTTTTGTCTCTGCGCAATCGTGTTATCGGTGACACGAGGAAGTGTACCGGTACACTTTGTGCAGACAGCACAGATTAGGTCTGCTGCAAATATAAGTTGATGGAGGGCTTATTTAGAAATGTTGCACATTATATATGCAACCAAACCCCTTCTCCTTCATAGCTGCCCTCTCCTCTCCCATTTTCTCTCCCCCTCTCTCTCTCTAGAAGCTTTGCACCGAGGCAAAGGAGGAGGAGAAGAAGGCTTATTGATGGATTTTTGAGGGTTTTGAAGGATCAAGAAGCTCTCCTTCAAGGTGGTCTTGGAAAAGCTTGGGCTAAGGTGAGTTGTTTTGTAAGAATACATCTAGGGTTTAGATTTTTACCCTAAAATCTAGTGTTTTGATCTTCTTACAAGCTTTAGAACCTTGTAGAGGCTTGGAAATACATGAAACCCATGTGTTCTTCAAGGTGCTCTAATGATAGATTTCTAGGGTTTGTTCTAAAAGCCCTAGGGATGGTTCGAATGGTTCTAAATGAATTCCTAGATGTTGAACAAGCCCTCTTTTGCTTGTTCCAGAGATCAAAACTAAGGATTGGGATTATGGCATTGTTAGGGCACCCAAATTGGGGCTTTTGTCGTAGATGGGTTTAAATGTAAATTAACCTATACAAACCTAATTGCTAGCTATACGAACACGTTGGTGAAGTCGGTTCGGCGATTCGTCGAGCCTACGCGAAGTTATTGAAGAAACGGACCGTTAAAGCTTCGTTTCCGCCTGGAGGGTCGAGGCAACATCCTAAAATCATGAAAACGGAATCGTAGGCTCGTGGCAACTAACCGTAGACCTTTAATTTTCGGATCGTGGATTGGAGGCCGTTCGGGTGGTCGCGCGAGAGTTCGGGCCAAACTGGGTCACGGGTGCCGCGGGAGGCCGATTGCAAGTGACTACAAGCAATCGGAGTGCGAATTGAGGTGGGTTGTGTTTACCGAAGCGACTAGGTCGCCTGTATGTCTAAGACTAGTGCTTACTATTGATGCATGTAATGGTAGCTAGTGGTAGAACATATAAATGCGTAAGGTGAAATGCTATGTTAGGCTACCAAATAATGCATATGGTCATAATGTGAGAATGCTAAGTAATGCATAATGACATAGTGTAAATAATGTTAATTGGAAAGTATAAAGTAAATGACATATGTTAGTCATATTGCATGTATAGAAATGCTAATGTAAGAATGCTAAGTGAATGCATATTGATAAGAAATAAGAATGCTAAAGAAAATGTATAATAAGCAGGTTGTAGAGATGCTAATGTAAAAATGCTCAGTAAAGGACATGTACTTGTGGACATATACATATACACATAGATCGAGTGGCATTGAACCTAGAGTCGTGAACCTAGGTTGAACAAAAGTGATATTGAACCTAGTGTTAATGAACATAGGTTAAACAAGAATGGCATTAAACCTAATGTTAGAGAACATAGGTTGAGATTGAATCTAGAGTTAAGTCAACCTAGGTTGTGAGTTAAAGATAATGAACCTAGTTTTAAAGTAAACCTAAGTTATGTGATAAAAGTGTTAAACCTAGAGTCAAGTGGATCTAGGATGGAATGGATAATGGACCTAAGTAGGTCGATACCATAGGGTTAAGACCAACCCTTGAGTTATGTGGAAATGAATTCCGGAATCCCAGAGCTTATGGAACACCCAAAGTGGTGTTGGGCGTGTGTGACGATTTTGCCGTCCGGGGCTATACCATCGACGTGGCGTGTGCGACGATTTCGTCACCGGATGGGTGAGCTGATTTGTGGCCTATACCGGTTGAGCCGGGTTGTGGATCATATCGCTGGTGGACTCGAACCATCGACATGGCGTGTGCGACGATTTCGCCCCCGGGTGGCTAGGTCATGGACCGCGGTGGGCTGTGGTTGGCTGAGGTGCTTGTGAGAGTTCCTTCACCTTGAGCCGGAGACAGCACGGATTATCCGCTGTTGATTGACTCAAGACCGAGTCGAATGGCATAGTGTGGCTAAGGTAAGAGTAACCTTAGGAAAGAGCAAAGAATGTGGCATAGTGTGGCTAAGATAAGAGTAACCTTAGAAAAGAGCAAAGAATGGCTAAGAATAAGAGTAGAATTAAATTAATCTACTTAGTTGGTTGTATAGATTTCATATTGCTATTGTGAGGCATGACATGTAGTTCAATATCAAATAAATGTATAAATATTTGTTGTATATTATTGGACTAACCTGTTGCAGTGCCTCATTAGATCTATTGGTTGAGCTTTTCCCTTGGGTGGCCGTACCCACTGGGAATCATGGAGTTGGTTCTCACCCCACGTTATTTTGGGGTGTTACAGGTACACACGTGAGTGGCGCGACGGCGCGAGGTAAGGCCGTAACTCCGTAGATAGCGCCCTACCCCAGAGACCAGAGGTAGCAGTACTCCGAGGTGGTCTAGCGTAGGGGTTTAGAGAAACAAAGAACAAACTTGTATTAAGTGATGTAATAAATAGATTGTATTTGGAAGTTGAATGTAAAAGAAAATTGTGATGTAAAAGCATGTAGTATGAATATTGTAATAGCATTAGTTGTTTTATGTTTTTGATACTTCCTTATGCAATCTTTGTTTGAAATGTATTCCTAGATGGAACTTCATACATTGTATTGATTGCGACGCCTAGGACGTACAGGGGAAACTCTGTCCGCTCGGCGGTCTGTTGGCGTGCCCGAACCCGACCAAATAGGCAGGGCACGGGGCGTGACATGGGTGGTAGTCTTGAGTATCTATGTATGTGTACACTGAATTCATGCATTATAGGGTAAATGTGACACATGGTTCAATTGTATGCTTTGAAAGTAAAGGACATGTGAACAATAGATGATGAACATAAAAACCCTATAGATGTATGAACAAGTGTTGAACTATGACAATAGTAAACAAAGTGACATTGTGACTAGACGGCATGAGTAGCACCAAGTAATGTGAATGCTAGACAAGGAAAAATCATGTATGAACTTGTGGCAATTGTGGCATTTATAATTAAGATGAATTGGTTAGCACCTAGAATTGGAAATACTAGATAAAGAGAACTTGTCAAGATTGTGGCATGGTATCCTCCAAGTGAGGATTGGATCGTACTCATAGGTAGTCTGAATGATCGAGGTAGGTTGCTCCACCTTAAGCGGTGAGCTCTGGAGCGTCATCAACTGGGTTGGTAGTGGAATTCTCCCCAGCAGACGGTCCCGTCGGGTTGTAGCGGTATTCTCCCCGACAAAAGTGATTTGGTTTGGTGAGTTGGGGTTAACCAAATGGTTAACCAAGTTGATTGGGTAATGGTAAAAGTAGGAAGCATGCATCATGAGTATATTGTTTCCTTCCAGTGGTATACAGGCATTCTAGTAGCATTAGTTTTGGTTACTATATCTTTTTTCTTTCCTACATATGCCTGAGTACACCTAGTGGGTGAGTCGGCAAGGTCGGCAGCAAAACCCACTGGAAACTTTCATTAGTTCTCACACCACTAACCTTGCAGATCCTAGCGCTTGCAGGGCGGTCGAGGATTGCGGCAAGGGCATCGCGCCCTAGGTAGCGGGCTTCCCTCGAGTTTAGATTTATACTAGTTTAGTTTCATCTTTTTTGTATTATGATGTAAAGAAATACATAAATGAAACTATGATGTATGTATTTGAGGACATGTGATGTAAGTTGGCAAATGGATGTAAAGAATACAATGAATTATCTAGCTTTGTATTTTGTTTAAAGTTTGCAAGATACAATGGATGTTGTAATAGTAGCTAGTTACTTTCACTTGTGCTTGTATTGCTTGCCCTCGTGCAAGCCATGTATAATGAATTTAATCCTTGGCTAATTCTTTATACATGATGGTTGTTGTTGGTTGAGCCTTGGGCGAACAGGGGAGGCCCTGTCCGTTCGGCGTCTGTGGACATGCCCGAACCGATCAAATTGGCGGTCGTGGGGCGTGACAGATATAATGGTATCCGAGCATGAAAGTGAAAGTATAGGATGGACCTAGGGACCTTAGGATTGGAGACCTTAAGGACTATAGGACACATGTAATGTACTGAAACTCCGGTAGAGTATATCGAACTTTAGTCAAATTGACTGAAGTGCGTGAGAGAAATGTTTGGACAAAGTCTATTTAACATTCCAATAATGTTGGAAGGGTTAAAGTTGAGTTCCAAAAGAGTTAGAAAGGTTTTAACATTGGTCAGCGTGAAACGGAATTTAAACAATGCAAAACTGAAATTCTGGAGCATTGGTAACCGGTTACAGCCTTGGATGGTACCGGTACCATACAGCTGAGAGAGAGCAGCAGCTCTCGGGTTAGCCTCTGCGCGACGGTGTAACCGGTGACACCCTTGGCTTGTACCGGTACCAAGTCAGCTACCCGAGAAGGCAGCTCTTTGGTTTGGCTGTTGCGTAATCGTGTAACCGGTGACAAAATTTGTTTGTACCGATACGCAGTGTCCCGAACAGCAGTTTTGGTCTGCTGTAAATAAAAGAAAATTGAGGGCTTGGTTTCAATTGTAGCAACTTATAAAAGACCCCAACCCCTCTTTTCTCTTGTTCCCAGCTGAGAACACTCCAACTTCATTTCACTCCCTCTCTCTCTCTAGAAACTCTCTCCCAAGGTGCAAAGAGGAGATCAAGAGGAGGATTAGGAGAAGATTTGGACTTTTGGATGATCTAGAGCTCACCTACAAGGTGGAGCTTGTTGAGTTCATAGACTAAGGTAAGGTTTCTTGTGAGATTGAGGCTAGCGCTTGGTTTTGTGCCCTAAACCTTTTGGTTTTGAGCTTCTTACATGAAAAGAAATCTTGTAGAGATCATGGAGCCCACGAAACTTCATGTTTATCCATGAGCTCTCATGGTGGATTTCTAGGGTTTGGTTTATATACCCTAGGAATAGTTCAAATGACCTAGAAATAGTTCTAGATGAGTTCCTAGATGATAGATAAGCTTACTTTTGCTTGTCTTAGAGATCAAACCAAGGTATTGGGCAAATGATATTGTTAGGGCACCAAAATTTGGAGCTTTTGCCCTAGGTTGGTTTAAAGGTAAATTGACCTTGTAGAAATCAAATTTGGGATATTTCTAACCCGTTGGTGGACTTGGTTCGCTAATCCGACGAGTCTATATAAAGATATTGGGAAAAAATCCTAATTTGGCTTCGTTTTGCCGCAGGCGAGAGAATAGGAGCCCAAAAATCACGAGATTTGAACTGTAACACCTCTACAACTATGCGAGGTGGGTGGTGCTTTCCGAAATTATTAGATTTCCTCTCATGTCTAAAGTGTCATTTTTGAGCATATGTATGTATAGTATCTTCATGCATTGTAGGGTTGATTGAGATATATTATTTGCATGCTTGTAGTATAAAGATGCATATAAGAATGTTGAACAAAGTGGAAACCCTATGTATGCATGAATGGTGACAAAGACCTAGATGAGGTAAAGAACAAAATGACATTATGACATATGGATTGTGTGGTATTAGTAAACACATAGAGTGGCATTAATGAGTTTTGAATGCTAGAGTTGAACACTTAATGTGTGTGGCATTAATGAATGCATGTGAATGAGTATAAAGAACATGTAGTGTAAGTGACACTAATGAAAGTTAAAAATGCAAGTAAAGTAAGATAGTTGGTATTATGACATAACAACCTTAAAGTTAAGGGTCATATGAGCATTGCATCCTTATAGTGAATGATTGGATTGAACTTGGTATCCTTAAAGTTAAGGATTGATCATACTCGCCTATAAGTCTTGGCTCGGAGGGTGGTAGCTCCCCCTCGAGCGATGAGCTCCGGAGTGTCATCACAGGGTTAGTGTTGCCCAGAGGACAGTCCCGTCAGGAGGAAGCTTAGGGCCCGATATTAGGGATTTGGTTGACAAGTCTGTTGATCCCGTCGAGAGGAAGCTGAGGGCCCGATAGTAGGGATCGGAATTGGTAAGTTGTTGGTTGAGGCGAAACCTACAGGTTAGCCAAAATGACCGGGAATTGAAAAGTGGATCTTGTATTCATCATTAGCATTCTATTTGAGTATAACATTGATTATATTGTTCAGACATATTAGCTGCATTTGTTTAGTTGGTTACTATCTATCTATTATTCTATTATGTCTGATTTAGACATAGTGGGAAAGTCGGCGAGATCTGCGGCCGAACCCACTAGGAACTTTGTTGTAGTTCTCATCCCCCCTATTTCCACAGAGCCAGGACTGAGTGAGCCGGCCGACGATCGCGGTACAGGTATCGCGCCATAGACAGTGACCACCCTTGTTGGTTATATTTTGTGTAGTTGCATACCCTTTTATATATCATCTTTTGTACTTTGATGATTCTAGTTGTATGAATGATGCAAATGTTTAAATGAAAGAATGTAAAGAGTTCTATTTTAGGAATATGTGATGTAAAAAGAAATGATGCAAAAGATGTAAAAGAGTACAAATGTTGAATGCGTGTACGTGGTTAAAAGTTAATCATATTACTTGTATGTTGTTTAGTTAGTACTTTCACTTTGGCTATTGCTTGCCCTCGTGCAAGCCAAATTTGTATGTTTTCGTTTGTGCAAATTTCTGTACTTGATTGTACTTGTTGTTGAGCCTTGAGCGAACAGTGGAGGTGTTGTCCGTTTGGCGTCTGTTCGACGTGCCTGAACCGACCAAATAGGACCGGTTTTGGGGCGTGACAACACGAGTAACGTGGACTTGACTTATAACGAAAGCTAAATGAATTGGGTTAGTTGGTAGTATGTCTCTAATAGTAATTAGGGACTAATCCAAGTTGTTATTTGTTCTCAACTTAAGAGATTATGTTGGCGGTCGACAATATAATATTGAGAGATGAGGACAAGTACATTTTATTGCTTTCGCCTGATTTGGTTTGGTCAGGGTGTGTTGTTATGAAGTGTATGTAATGCGAGTCGAGTACTAATATGGGTACTACGTTTTAGGAGACGATGGCACCAACTCGATGTCCGACAACAAGATCCACTCTTGCATCGCCTTCTGAGGTGCCCGAGCAGTCTGGATCTGATGAAGTGCGGGAGTTTCGTGCTCATGTGGCTGCAATAGTTAGAGCTATGCAGCGTTAGGAGGAGCAAATCGGGAGGCTCCAGGAGTTGGTGTCTCGGCAGGCGGCGGCGGCGGCGACTGCACCTGTGAGTCAGGATCTGCCCGCTCCTGCAGTACTGGCTCCTACTGTAGCAGCGGCACCGGCCACGACACCTCCAGTTCCGGCGACTACTCCAATGGCTTCTGGCTCTTCAGGTGTTGATTCGGCCATACTAGAGGCCGAGCAGGAGCGGTCATTGGCGGTGTTGACTGCCTTCAAATGGTTCCACCCTTCTACTTTCGACAGGGAGGTGGCGGACCCTTGGGTGATGGAGGCATGGCTTACGTCTATGGAGGCATTATTTGAAGATATCTATACCTTAGAGAAGGACAAGGTTCACTTGGCCGCACATTGCTTTGAGAAGTCGGCTCAAGTGTAGTGGAGGCAAGTTTAGAAGAACTGGTCTTCAGATCTTCCTCCAATTACATGGGAGGAATTTTGGGGGTTGTAATCATGGAGTACATCCCCGACAGTGATAAAAGAAAGATAAAGGAGGACTTTCGCAAGCTGAGGCAAGGAAGTCGCACCGTGTAGGAGTACGAGCGGGATTTCTTGCATTTGGTGAATTGCGTTCCGGGTTTAATTCATGGTGACCGAGACCGTGCGGAGTGTTTTGAGCAGGGGTTGTGACCCGAGATATTCAAGATGATCCATGCCCTCAAGTTGAAGACTTTTGAGGAGGTGTTAGATCATGCTCTTTGGGTGGAGCGAGATAATGCTATCGCGCGGGAGGAGCGCGAGTCATTTGAAAGTGAAAGGGACAAAGGCAAGAAGCAGGCGGCTAGTGGTTCCAGGAGTCAGTCAAGCTCTAAACGGCCCCCTCAGCAATCACGATCACAGTCGAGGAGTCGGGGATCATTTTGGTGTGTCATCTGTGGTGGAGACCATCGACCGACGAGTTGTCCACAGCGTGAGGGGAGGAGCTATAAGTGTGGCCAGGCAGGACATCTAAGTCGGGAGTGCCCGAGTGGAGCATCGCCTACCCCATTAGCTGCGTCGATTCAGTCGACTCCGAGATAGCTTGCGGGATTGCACCCGCTATGTCAGCTGGACGCCCACCTTTGCCGCGTCAACCAAAAGGATCTCGAGCGGCACCGAGTTGTCAAGTTTTTGCTGCTCAAGTGGAGGAGCCTGCCGTAGTCGATGATGTAATGGCAAGTATTGTTTTAATTAATAGATTATGCCGACGGATTTGCTTGTGTTGAGCCATATGAAAGGCTTCGACATAATCCTTGGGATCGATTGGCTCTCGAAATATTATGCTACTGTTGATTGTGAGAGAAAGGTAATCACTTTTCGTGAACCCGGTCAAGAAAAGGTAGTCTACCGTGCGTGTAGAAGCTCGCTCTTTGCTATGACGATGTTGACGTCGAGAGCGACGAAGTTGATTAATAGTGGGTTTCCGGATGCTTCCGGCGCTTGGAGATATTCCAGTAGTTCGTGAGTTTCCGGATGTGTTCCCCACTTAGTTGTCGGGATCGCCACCGGACCAAAAAATTTTGTCATTGACTTGATTCTCGGGATGGCGCCAATTTCGAAGGCTCCGTATAGAATGGCACCGGCGGAATTAAAGAAGTTAAAGGCCTAATTGCAAGATCTTCTCGACAAAGGCTTTGTGAAGCCTAGTGTGTCACCTTGGGGAGCTCCAATGTTGTTTGTGAAAAAAAAGGACAGAACACTTCGGCTTTGTGTTGATTATCATGAGCTGAATAAGGTGATGATTAAGAATAAGTACCCGTTGCCTCGGGTTGATGATTTATTTGACCAATT
Source organism: Ananas comosus (assembly GCF_001540865.1). Classification (NCBI taxonomy): domain Eukaryota; kingdom Viridiplantae; phylum Streptophyta; class Magnoliopsida; order Poales; family Bromeliaceae; genus Ananas; species Ananas comosus. The sequence continues at coordinate 7,484,530 of NC_033626.1, forward strand.
GCAAGGGTCTCGGGTATATTCAAAGATTGATCTTCAATCGGGTTATCACCAATTGAAGATCAAGCCGGAGGATGTGCACAAAACGGCATTTTGAACCCGTTATGGTCACTATGAGTTCACGGTGATGCCGTTCGGCCTACAAATTACTCTGCTGCATTTATGGACGTAATGAATTGGGTATTCAAGCCGTTGTTGGATCAGTGTGTCGTGGTGTTCATTGACGACATATTAATCTATTCTCGGAGCGACGAGGATCATAAGGAGCATTTGAGAATTGTGATGCAAATTCTCCGATAGAAAAAGCTCTATGAGAAGTTGAAGAAGTGCGACTTTTGGCTTCGTGAGGTTACCTTCTTAGACCATGTTATTTTCGAGGGTGGTGTATCCGTTGACCCGAGGAAAGTTGAGGCAATTAAGGATTGGCCTCGCCTGACAAACATTGCGGAGATCCAAAGTTTCCTTGGTCTTGCGAGTTACTATCGGCGGTTTATGGAGGGGTTTGCTAAAATTACTACTCCACTAACGCGCCTCACGCATAAAGGAGCGAGGTTTATTTGGAGCGAGGAATGCGATTGAAGCTTTCAAGAGCTAAAGGAAAGATTGACTTCAACTTCTGTACTCGCCTTGCCGATTTTGGGGAAGAGTTTTGTAGTCTATAGTGATGCCTCCTATAGCGGTCTTAGGTGTGTTCTTATGCAATGTGGGCGGGTTATTGCTTATGCTTCTCGCCAGTTGAAGAGCTATGGGAAGAACTACCCTATTCATGACCTCGAGTTAGCCGCGGTGATTTTCGCGTTGGAGTTGTGAAGGCACTCCTTGTATGGTGAGCGATGCGAGGTTTATACCGATCATAAAAGCCTCGAGTATTTATTCACTCAAAAGGAGTTGAATATGCGGCAATGCCGGTGGTTGAAATTGTTAAAAGACTATGATGTTACTATTCTATACCACCCGAAAAAAGCAAATGTAGTGGCCGACGCACTTAGTAGAAAGTCTGTGGAGAATCTTGCCATGGCTATTACACATCAACTGTCATTGTGGAATGAAATGCGGCGGTTTGATCTAGAGGTTGTTGCTGCGAAGGTTCCAGTTATACTTGCTTTGCTAGTCGTGCAACCGACTTTGTTGGAGAGGATTAAAGATCGACAAGCTTTGGATCCATATCTCCAAAAGGTGCGGCATGATATTGAGAGCGGGCGCGCCGGTGATTTTAGTGTGGGATCCGATGGCGCACTCCGGTTTCGGAACCGTTGGTGTGTGCCCAAGGACAAGGAGATTCAAAAGGTTATATTGCAACAAGCGCACCAATCTTCGTATAGTGTGCATCCAGGCGGTACCAAAATGTACAAAGATCTCAAAGTGCATTATTGGTGGCCGGGGATGAAGAAAGACATTGGAGAGTTCGTGGCGCAGTGTTTGATGTGACAATAGGTTAAGGCGGAACAACGATTTTCAGCGAGCAAGTTGCAAAGCATATTTATTCCCGTTTGGAAATGGAAAGATGTAGCGATGGACTTTTTGGTTGGGTTACCCTGATCCCAAGCCAAACATGATGCTATATGGGTAGTGGTGGATCGATTTACAAAATCAGCACATTTCTTGCCGATTCACGCTACTTGGTTCGGGGATAAGTTAGCACAAGTCTATCTTGATAAGATGGTGAGATTGCATGGGGTTCCGACGTCTATAGTATCGGATCGAGACCCTCGATTCACATATCATTTTTGGAAGAGTTTGCAAGATGCTCTTGGCACACGGCTCGACTTTAGCACGGCATTTCATCCTCAAAGTGACGGACGGTCGGAGAGGACAATTCAAATTTTGGAGGTATGCTTCGAGCGTGTGTACTTAATTACAAAGGTGGTTGGCACAATTATTTGTTGATGGCCGAGTTTGCATACAACAATAGTTATCAAGAAAGTATTGCGATGGCACCATTTGAGGCTCTCTACAGGAGGAAATGTCAATCCTCTATTCATTGGAGTGACGCGGGTGAGAGGATCGCCCTTGGACCGGATGTGCTGCGAGAGGCAGAGGAAAAAGTTCGCCTTGCTCGCCAAAGGCTATTGACGACGCAGTCGCAGCAGCAGAGCTATGCTAATGTGCGCCGACGAAGTCTAGAGTTCGCAGTTGGAGATCGCGTCTTCTTGAAGGTGTCTTCGATGTGGGGTGTGAAGCGATTCGGTGTTAGAGGAAAGGTTAGTCCTCGATACATTGGCCCCTATGAGATATTGGAGAGAGTTGGTGTGGTGGCATATAAATTAGTTTTACCGCCGAAGTTTGAAGGAATCCATAACGTGTTCCACGTCTCTAATCTCTACAAGTATATGTATAACTCTTCACACGTTCTTGAGTATGAACCAGTGAAGTACAAGAGGATATGACGTATGTAGAGTACCCAGTGCGCATTTTGGCTCGCGAAGTGAGGGAGTTGCGGAATCGCACAATTCCTTACGTGAAAGTGCAAGGGAGCAACCATGCCGAGCGTGAAGCCACTTGGGAAATCGAGGATGCGATGCGGGAATATACCGAATCTCCGAGTTACAAGGCTAACTTTGATCGAATTGATCAAAGTGAGGCTTGAGCATGATGTGCGACGTCCCCGAGCTGTTTTGGAGGCGTGGGGATAGTTAGAAGTGAGTTTCGGGGTTGATGAAGTGTTTTCAATGCAAACCGAGCGTGAAAACGAACCCTGGAGCATTGCTGCTGTCAAAAGGGCCAAAGTGACACTAAGTATCGGTACCAGAGCAATGCAGTACCGGTACCCAGTCAGTGTGTGTTGGTTGCGTAGCTTTCCGGTTTGGAGGCTGTGTACTAGTACTGGAAGCTTTGCGTACCGATACTCCAACCCGAGTAACGGTACCCAGCCTGAGAAGGATTGAATTGTAATAGAGTAAATTGGGAAATGTAAAGGGTTTGAGTGCAATTGTGGGGCTCCTATAAATACCCTAACCCTTACACCTATTATTTCCATGCATGAAAGTGAGCTTTGTTCTTACCTCCTCCTCATCTCCTTCTTCTTCTCTCTCTAGAGATTCATCATCAAGGTGGTACTTGAGAGAAATTGAAGGTAGAAATTAGTAGATTTGGTGGAGAAGAAGCTCAAGGGCAAGGAGGATTTCGTGAAGCAAGAACCCAAGGTAGGTTTCTTGCATTTCTTGGTTAGGGTTTGAGTTAAATAACCTAAATTGTTAGGTTTTGTAGTCTCTAGGATTTCTAGAGCTTGCTTATGCAATGAAATCCTAGAAACTTAGACTATGTTGGGTATCTTATATGAACCCTGGAGTAAAAATGGGGTTTTGTCAAATATAAGATCTAACATGGATTTGATCTTTTGTAGCCCTAATTAAGGAGTAAATCGACGCATTGGGAGGCTCGGATCGAAGTTTCAACGAGTCTACACCGAGTTATTGAGAAAAATCCTTATTTTGGCTTCGTTTGTTGTGGGTCGAGAGGAGTGGTCGTCCATAAATCGCGGGAAGTGGTTTCTCGCACTCCGACATCACTACAAGGTGGGTGGTGCTATCCGAAGTCTTCGAATGACCCGTTATGTCTAGTCTCTTTCTTGAGCATCTATGTATGTGTATAGTGAATTTTTACTATTAATTTTTATATTATAATAAATTTTTTTAATTCTAATTTTTTATTTCTTGAGCATCTATGTATGTCTATAATAAATTTTTTAAATTCTAATTTTTTATTCATAGGTTCTTTAATTATTTTAAACTAAAGTTATTAAATTAGATATTGATTTTAAAAGAACTAATCATTGTTTAGAGTGTGCTCTTTATAAGACGTATGTATACATGTGGTGTAGGCATAATTTCTTGTGAAAGTGCCCACTTTTTATGGAAAAATTATTGCCTCCATTGGATGTATATGTAGGGTTTTTTAGTGCAATAGTTTTTTTCTAAAATTTTATTCTAAAAATAAATCTGTTAAATTTTTATTTATAAATATGGTCCTATGAAAGCAGTGAATGGTTCACCGTTTTTAAAAGCGGTGAACCATTCACCGCTTTCTTTCTTTTTCCCACTTCTTTCTATATTTCTACGATGGTAAAAGCGGTGAATGGTTCACCGCTTTTATTATTTTTCTACTCCTAAACAGGAATTATGAATGCGGTGAATCATTCACCGCATTTAAAGGTCTATTTTTATAATTATTATTTTAAAAAAATTATTTTTACAATTATAAAAATCGATAGGATTATTTATAAAAAAAATTCGTATATGTACATCGCATATACTTTATCATTAAAGTTTATAAAAGAAATCTTAAAATTAAAATTTAATTTGTTAAATATGTCCAACAACATTTGTAAGGCATATATCTACATATAAAAAATCATAAATTTTGAATTTCGATGTCTTATAAATTGAGTAAGGGCTCTTTCTCTACTATTAATTTTATAACTGCTTAATGCTTAGGATAAGATTTTTCAAAATAGGTGATCTTCTACTTTATAGGTTCTTTAGATTTTGTATATTACATGCATTAAATTAATATTTTAGTTTAAAAAATTAATCATCAAATACAGTATGTGGTGTATGGAACAAATGCATACATCCGATGCAAGGAATAAGTTTTTTTAGGACCAAGTGGATGTTTGTACTTGGCACGGAATCGTTCCACCAAATCCACCCATCCACCCTTCTGCGTTGTGTGTATAGTTCTAGTCAGCGCACTACGATTAAGTTGAAGAAAATATAGAAATATTAAGTTATATATATTTTTTTAATTTTAAATAAATATTTTTAGAGTATCATAATACTATTTATTAATATTTAGCTGTTATATTAATTTTTTATTGATTGCAACCAACAACCAAAATTTAATTTTAAATATATATTTAAATTTTAATCTTATTTAATTTTAAAATTTTACTTCATCTTAAATTCTTAGTTGAAATTTAATGATACTCTAAAACTTTAATTTGTCTTTAAATAAGGTTTATTTATTTTCAATTTTGTTATAATGTAAATATTTTTCATATGTGTTTCACAATATATAATTGTTTTTAATGTGTACCCAAAATTTAGAACCAAAATTTAGAATTTAAATTAAGTCTAAAATTAAACAATATAGGTACACAATATTTTTTTATGTACTTCATTATATAAAAAAAAAATTTTAATATGTACCCAATGTCACACCCCGGATTACACGTTCCCCGGGCACACCGACAAATCCGCCGTACACAATTCTGTATACGAAGCGTAGCTGTACCTGTAAAACATACAATACTATAACCAGTAGTATAGAGCTGCTAGGAAACAAAACATAATCAGTAGAAAAAAACAGTTCACTATACATACAACGTCCAGTATACAAAAACTCGCCCAGCGAGATACAGTAAAAGTATGTATATGAACTCAAAAACTATACTACCTGCAGCGGGTAATCCTCTAGCTCGGCGACTCGTCGGGTAGGGCTCTAGCTCCCAACGCCCTTGTCACGATCTGCCTCAGAAGATGCAGCAGCCGGAACTGAAGGCTCTGCAAAAGAAGAGTAACAACTGGGCGTGAGAACTACTGTAAACACAAGTAGTCCTCAGTGGGTACCGCACAAAACAACATCGGTCCACCCACTAAGTCTACAGAAGGAAGCAAGGATAGTAGGAAAAGCTGAAAGACATCTACAGTTAAATACCACTACAATATCATGCTTTACATTAACCAACTATAGTAAAAGTAAATCCTGACCCAATCACACTAGGGACTGTAAGCATACACGTCCTTGGGACTGTGAACACATCCGTCCCGTCCGGTTGTGACTATACAGCTACCTCCACACTAAGCAGTCAGTGGAGAGCGAGTCCAACCTGCACGAACGACACCAACGCAAAAGTATAGCGCCCGTCTCCGGATTGGCACTCGTAGGAGTTACCCAACCGAGTATGCAAGCGTATCTCTGTCGAGCTCAATCGGGCTCTCAAAGGCTAAAGTCAAGCACATAGGGTCCAACTGGTCTAACCACCAACAAGTCACGTGCTCTCGGCATAATCTGATGCCAAAACAGCAATCTGAGTCCACCGTCAACCCCGACGTCACCCAATAGTCTGGAACAGTCTAAACGCTACTGTAAAAAAAATATACTCGGTATTCGAGCACGAGCGTAACAAAAATCTAAACTACCTGGGGTATCCACCACGCTGATACTGTGGCGATACAAAATAACAACGGCTCCTAGAGCTAAATCAAGTACTTAAAGCATATGACAGGTTGTATTCGCGGGTTTCCTTCTAAGTCAAATCCAAGTCCAACATGTGCAAGTATAAATATAATCCAAGGCTAAACTCCAATTCAGATTTTATAAATGCATACGTTAAATCCATGAATCGAGCAAATTCAAAATGCAAAACAACACGACTAACACATGCCGACTATATATATATGTACTCAAAAGGTAAACTGACGATTAACCCACCTCGAACGCTAATCCAATAACGGCGAGAAGTCGATAGGAGAAGAAATCCCGTGCTCGCCCGGCCTCCAACGGCGCTACCACAACGCACGTAGGCTCAAACGGCTCGCCGGCGCGAAGTCGACGTCAATCCGAACCCCAACCGAAGTCTCCACCCTACTCACGTTCAAAGTCTAGAGAGATGAATACGAGATAATTAATTATCTCTCTACAGGTGGTAACTATATATATTGGTTGAGTTGGTGGGGTGGATAACCACCAACAAAAATTACAGTAATAACCCCCACCAACTCAACCAAGGGTATTACATCCTCCCCCACTACAAAAAGTTTCGTCCTCGAAACTTAAAACATACCTCAACTCTGGGCATCAAATAGGTAGGGATAGGACTCCCTCATTATCGTCTCGGGCTTCCAAGTCGCCTCTCACTCCTCGTGATTACTCCACTGCACCTTTACATAAGGAATGACCCGGTTGCGCTGTTCCTTCGTCTCACGAGCAAGAATCCGCACCAGTCATTCCTCATATCTCAAGTCCTCGCCAAGCTCGAGCGGAGTGAAGTCGATCACGTGCGAGGGATCAAACACTTACCTCCTCAAAGCCGAGACGTGGAAAACATCATGAATACCGGCCAGTCGTGGTGGTAAGGCAAACCTGTAGGCAACTAGTCCAACTCGCTCCAATACCTCAAAAGGGCCTACACGACTGGCACGCCCCGTGCCCCGCCTATTTGGTCGGGTTCGGGCACGCCGACAGCGCTGAACGGATAGGGTTTCCCCTGTACTGCGGACAGAGTCTCCCCTGTACGTTTTAGGCGTCGCAATCAATACAATGTACAAAGTTCCAGCCAGGAACTCATTTCAATCGAGATTGTATAAGGAAATATCAAAAACATAAAACTACTTGCTATTACAAGCATTCACATTCATACATTTTAACTCTCAATTCGATTTGCCTTCAACCAAATGCAATCTAAGTTATTACATCATTTATTTACAAACTTGTTACAATTTTATTTCATTGTCTTCTAGTCCCCTAAGCTAGACTACCTCAGGGTACTGCTACCTCAGGTCTCGATGGTAGGGTGCTATCTATGGAGCTACGCCCTTTCCTCGTTCCGCCGCGCCGCTCACGTGCGAACCTGTAACACCCCAAAGCAACGTGGGGTGAGAACCAACTTCATAGTTCCCAGTGGATACGGCCACCCAAGGAAAATGCTCGACCAACAGGTCCAAAGGAGGCAAACAGCAAGTTAGTTTAATAAACAGATATATATAACATCTAAATTATGCAACTAACAATACCATACTTTGCCTCACGAATGCAATAATGCCATGCTACATGCGAGTCATACAATGATGCAACATCATAAGTAGATTTACCAATTCTGCTTCTATCTTGCTATCTAGCTCATATCCAACTAGCTTCTAAGGTTTCTACTACCTTAGATTCACAATTCGAGTTCAACTTGCTTATAAGGTCTCTATTACCTTATCTCTTGCCTCTATCACTAGCTTATAAGGTTTCTATTACCTCAACCAAGTTATCCACTCGGCCTCGAGTCAATCATCCGCGGACTACAGCGTACTGGCTGCTCAACAGCCTACCGCCCTCCGTGACTTAGCCCCATAGCGGTGAAATCATCGCACACGCTGAACAGACTCAAGTCACCCGGCGGCCTGATCCACAAGTGGCTTAACCATCTGGCGGCGAAATCGTCGCACACGCCCAACAATGGTTCAAGCCTCCGGGTGGCGAACTCTGCACACACACCCAATCCTCCTTGGTATCAATCTCGGCGGCAAAATCGTCGCACACGCCCTAGCCTTGATACTGAGGTCATCACAAGTTCTGGGATTCCGGAATCCACTTTCACGTCTCAAGGGTCCATATCCAACCCTATGCTGTCGACCTATCTAGGTTCGACCCAAAACATCCTAGTGGCTGCTACTACTATGCTCAACAACCTAGGTTCAATGTCACTCTAGGTTTACTACATATCCTAACCTAGGTTCCAACACTCTAGATTCTATATCATTCATGTCCGACCTATGTTTATTAACACTGGGTTCAAGGTTATTCCTGTTCAACCTATGTTCACGACACTAGGTTGGATGCCACTCACCTAGATCCACTTAACTCTAGGTTCATTCACAACCTATATTCTTTAGCACTAGGTTAGATGCCACTCGATCTACCTGACATCCTATTTGTCCACATCGAGTTTCATAGCCTTGCCTGTTCACAGTGCTAACATGCATCTCATCCAACATAACAACTATATGTTAATATGCATGCTCTCTATCATGATCTCATGATGCTAATATGCACCTAGCATATAATCCACAATGCAAATATTCTACGAGAGGTTACCATGCATTTCACTTTGTTTCTCTACATTATGTCCCAATGCATTTATCATCTTAGCATATTCTATTTACATGCTTTAACACATTCACGATGCCATTATGTATTTTATCCAATATGATCTCATAATGCTAAATGCACCTTGCATTTATCCCACTATGCATATATACTAACATACAATCATGCATTTCATTAAGCATTTCTAATCTATGTCGTTATGCATTATCCTCTAGCATGTATTTTCAATGCATCTATATGCAAGTATCACTAGCATAACTCTCACAATACCAACATGCTTATACATATGCGTCAACAAGAACTCATAGTCCACTTTGACATGCAGGCGACCTAGTCGCTTCGGTAAGCACAGCCCACCTGTTATCGCATTCCGATTGCTTGTAGTCACTTGCAATCGGCCGCCCGCGGCACCCGCTATCTGACTCGGCCCGAACTCGCAATTGCGCACCAACTGTGCGCCGCTTCGTAGCCCTGAAAATTATAAGTCTTCGGTTATGTGCTACAATGCTCGGGATCTAATTTCATAATTTTCGAACGTCGCCTCGGCCCTCAAGGCGAAAACGAAGCTCCGAACGTCGGTTTTTCCTATTACTTCGCGTAGGCTCAACGAACCGCCGAACCGACTTCGCCAACGCGTTCGTGTACCTAGCAATTAGGTTTCTATAGGGTTAATTTAGATCAAACCCCTACATTAACAAAACCCCCTTTCTAGCCCTAGCATGCCATAATCTCTAATTAGCCCAAAATCCCATAGAGAAAACATGCTAGAAACACTTTAGAGTCCATTAGAACACTAAGCATAAAGGATTTAACCAAATCCCAAATACTTACTAAATTGCGAACGCTGAGACGGAAGCATGCCGCTCAAACGGGCGCACGAGGGCTCGAGTCGTCGCCTCCCACGCGTTCACGAACTCCTTCTCCTCCAAGATCCAAACTTTTAGAGAGAGATATAGAGGGAGGAGAGAGATATCTAGAGAGAGGAGAAGGTCTCTCTCTCTACATTGTGTGTGGGTGTGTGTGTGTGTGTTTGCTGTGAAGAATGAGAAGAAGAGGTTGAGACCTCTTTATAAAGCAATCCCCCCACAATTACAATCAGCCCCCTGCTATTTTTGGGCAATTTTCGGGCTGAGGGTCCGGACCTTGAAGCTAGGGTCCGGATCCTGTAAGTCTAGAAATTCAACCTTTTCCAGACTTAGCCAAAATTTCAGCCTTTTCGTCAATTTTGGTCCATTTTCGCTCGTTTTTGCTCCATGAGTCTCCGATTTGTTTCAAATCGAACCGAGACTCTCAAAACATGTTTTCGAGCATGTTTTCATCGTCTTTTCATCCACACTAATGTTGGATTTAGTTCATGATCCAACATAGCCTTTCGGATCCTGTTTTCGCGCTTACGCGCTCTGAAAATGCCCGAATGCTTCCGAACTTCACCGGAACCTCACCGAAACCATTCAAATGGCTTTCCAACCAAATGTACACCGTAATTTCATAATTTTAGAAGTCCGGTACCTTACAGTAGGAAAGCTGGAAGACATCTACAGTTAAATACCACTACAATATCATGCTTTACACTAACCAACTGTAGTAAAAATCAATCCTGACCCAATCTCACTAGGGACTATAAGCATACCTGTCCCTGGGACTGTGAACACACCCGTTCCGCCCAATTGCGACTATACAGCTACCTCCACACTAAGCAGTCAGTGGAGAGCGAGTCCAACCTGCACGAACGACACCAACAAAAAGGCACAGTGCCCGTCTCCGGAGTGGCACTTATGGGAGCTACCCAACCGAGTATACAAGCGTATCTCTATCGAGCTCAATCAGGCTCTCACAGGCTAAAGTCAAGTACATAGGGTCCAACTGGTCTAATCACCAACAAGTCGCGTGCCCTCAGCACAATCTGATACCAAAACAGCAATCTGGGTCCACCGTCAACCTCGACGACACCCAACAGTTTGGAACAGTCTGAACGCTACTATAAAAAATTATGCTCGGCATTCCAGCACAAGCGTAAGAGAAATCTAAACTATCTGGGGTATCCACCATGCTGATACTGCGGCGATACAAAATAACAACGGCTCCTAAAGCTAAATCAGGTAGTTAAAGCATATGACAGGTTGTATTCGCAGATTTCCTCCTAAGTCAAATCCAATTCCAACATGTGCAAGTATAAATATAATCCAAGGCTAAGCTCCAATTCAGATTTTATAAATGCATACGTTAAATCCATGAATCGAGCAAATTCAAAATGCAAAACAACACGACTAACACATGCCGACTATATATATATATATATATATATATACTGACGATTAACCCACCTCGAACGCTAATCCAATAACGGCGAGAAGTCGATAGGAGAAGAAATCCCGTGCTCGCCCGGCCTCCAACGGCGCTACCACAACGCACGTAGGCTCAAACAGCTCGCCGGCGCGAAGTCGACGTCGATCTGAACCCCAACCGAAGTCTCCACCCTACTCACGTTCAAAGTCTAGAGAGATGAATACGAGATAATTAATTATCTCTCTACAGGTGGTAACTATATATATTGGTTGAGTTGGTGGGGTGGATAACCACCAACAAAAATTACAGTAATAACCCCCACCAACTCAACCAAGGGTATTACATCCTCCCCCACTACAAAAAGTTTCGTCCTCGAAACTTAAAACATACCTCAACTCTGGGCATCAAATAGGTAGGGATAGGACTCCCTCATTATCGTCTCGGGCTTCCAAGTCGCCTCTCACTCCTCGTGATTACTCCACTGCACCTTTACATAAGGAATGACCCGGTTGCGCTGTTCCTTCGTCTCACGAGCAAGAATCCGCACCAGTCATTCCTCATATCTCAAGTCCTCGCCAAGCTCGAGCGGAGTGAAGTCGATCACGTGCGAGGGATCAAACACTTACCTCCTCAAAGCCGAGACGTGGAAAACATCATGAATACCGGCCAGTTGTGGTGGTAAGGAAAACCTGTAGGCAACTAGTCCAACTCGCTCCAATACCTCAAAAGGGCCTACACGACTGGCACGCCCCGTGCCCCGCCTATTTGGTCGGGTTCGGGCACGCCGACAGCGCTGAACGGATAGGGTTTCCCCTGTACTGCGGACAGAGTCTCCCCTGTACATTTTAGGCGTCGCAATCAATACAATGTACAAAGTTCCAGCCAGGAACTCATTTCAATCAAGATTGTATAAGGAAATATCAAAAACATAAAACTACTTGCTATTACAAGCATTCACATTCATACATTTTAACTCTCAATTCGATTTGCCTTCAACCAAATGCAATCTAAGTTATTACATCATTTATTTACAAACTTGTTACAATTTTATTTCATTGTCTTCTAGTCCCCTAAGCTAGACTACCTCAGGGTACTGCTACCTCAGGTCTCGATGGTAGGGTGCTATCTATGGAGCTACGCCCTTTCCTCGTTCCGCCGCGCCGCTCACGTGCGAACCTGTAACACCCCAAAGCAACGTGGGGTGAGAACCAACTTCATAGTTCCCAGTGGATACGGCCACCCAAGGAAAATGCTCGACCAACAGGTCCAAAGGAGGCAAACAGCAAGTTAGTTTAATAAACAGATATATATAACATCTAAATTATGCAACTAACAATACCATACTTTGCCTCACGAATGCAATAATGCCATGCTACATGCGAGTCATACAATGATGCAACATCATAAGTAGATTTACCAATTCTGCTTCTATCTTGCTATCTAGCTCATATCCAACTAGCTTCTAAGGTTTCTACTACCTTAGATTCACAATTCGAGTTCAACTTGCTTATAAGGTCTCTATTACCTTATCTCTTGCCTCTATCACTAGCTTATAAGGTTTCTATTACCTCAACCAAGTTATCCACTCGGCCTCGAGTCAATCATCCGCGGACTACAGCGTACTGGCTGCTCAACAGCCTACCGCCCTCCGTGACTTAGCCCCATAGCGGTGAAATCATCGCACACGCTGAACAGACTCAAGTCACCCGGCGGCCTGATCCACAAGTGGCTTAACCATCTGGCGGCGAAATCGTCGCACACGCCCAACAATGGTTCAAGCCTCCGGGTGGCGAACTCTGCACACACACCCAATCCTCCTTGGTATCAATCTCGGCGGCAAAATCGTCGCACACGCCCTAGCCTTGATACTGAGGTCATCACAAGTTCTGGGATTCCGGAATCCACTTTCACGTCTCAAGGGTCCATATCCAACCCTATGCTGTCGACCTATCTAGGTTCGACCCAAAACATCCTAGTGGCTGCTACTACTATGCTCAACAACCTAGGTTCAATGTCACTCTAGGTTTACTACATATCCTAACCTAGGTTCCAACACTCTAGATTCTATATCATTCATGTNCACACACTAAGAAGGTAAACCGACGATTAACCCACCTCGAACGCTAATCCAACAACGGCGAGATGTCGATAGGAGAAGAAATCCCGTGCTCGCCTGGCCTCCAACAGCGCTACCACAACGCACGTAGGCTCAAACAGCTCGCCGGCGCGAAGTCGACGTCGATCTGAACCCCAACCGAAGTCTCCACCCTACTCACGTTCAAAGTCTAGAGAGATGAATACGAGATAATTAATTATCTCTCTACAGGTGGATAACTATATATATTGGTTGAGTTGGTGGGATGGATAACCACCAACAAAAATTACAGTAATACCCCCCACCAACTCAACTAAGGGTATTACACCCAAAATTTAAAAATTTGAAATAAATATTACCGGATAATATTGAGTCAATCTAAAAATATTGAATTAAAAAGAAAGATATGAAATAATATAGAATATTTAATAAAGAATAAGGAAAGGAAAGGTTATCACTAAGAAAAAGAGGAATTTAAAACTTGTTTGGTTACATTATTTGTTTTACAGAAAATGCTTCTTTTACACCCAAAAAGGGTATACATCTTACACCCGCAATCCTAGGGCATGTTTCCGAATCCGTTTGTGGGTGTTTGGTACGCGTGAGTTCCATTCCGATTCTGATTTTCGAGTGGAATGGGAATCCCTCAATCACCTCTTTTTTCAATCCGACCTAGGATGCCGGATTAGAAGTTGAATCCGGACGGAATGGATATTTATTCGGATTAAATTTATTTTTTCAACTTTTTTAATTAAAATATGAGTTTAAATTTAGAAATTAAATATATAATTTTAAATTTTAATTTGAACTTGAATTAAAAATTAAAATTTAATCAAATATTTCGAATCTAACTTATGAATTTGAATTTTAACTTAAAATTTAAGTTATATAAAGTTTTATTCAAATTTTATTTAAAACTTAAATTAAATTTATGGATTCAAATTAAAATTTAAATTGTAATTTTAAGTTTGAATTTGAATAAAATGAAATTTAGTTTTATATTTTGAATTATCCACTCAAATTCAAAGTTTAATTTTAAAAAAAATAGATTTAAAATTTTGACATTATTTCAAAATTTTGATATAAATTTTTGGGGCAATTGCCTATATACCCCTGAAAAGTTTTCAATTTTCTTATTTACCCCTCTTAGAAAGCTATTAAGTTCCATCAGTTACCTGTCGTTATCTCTGAAAAATTACCATTTTGCCCATTCCAATATACCCTTGTACGGTAACTAACTTATTTTATATACCCTTCATATAGCAAATATTTTTCTTATTTGTCCTTCAAATATCAATTAATTAATTAAGCATGTCGGGAGCGAGCAGATGAACGGATGAGATCGATCACAGCTAAACCAACCTTAGTGGCTAGAGGCATAGTTAGTTAATTCGGATTCGGCAAAAATTCGGTACATATATAATTCGAATAAAATTCGTCTTTTAATTTTTAAATTTGATGAAAAATACAGCTAAAAAAGGGATTCGACAATTATTCAGATACGTGATTTATACGGGTATTATACGTTCACCAATTAAAAATTTGGGATTAAAAATTCGGCTATATAATAAATATATAATAATTAATATACTATATATATTATTATTATAAATTTTATATATAGATTAAATATATTTAAAATTATAATAAACATATATTAATAATGGCCTCGTGGACCGCGCACACACGTGGACCTCCCTCTCATCCGGTCTGCGAGGCCAAATTGGCCTCGTGGACCGCGTACACCTGTAGCTCCCCTCCGCGTGCGACACCTGTCACGCCCGGGACCCAGCGGAAGCCCGCCCGGCGCGTGCCCAGACCCGCCATACGTCTAAAACATATAAGGCGTCTAGAAACAACAATAAANTATATATATAATGAGAGGGAGGTCCACTGTGGACCTCCCTCTCATCCGGTCCATGAGGCCAAACTCGCCTCGTGGACCGTGCACACCCACTGCTCCGCCCTGCCGCACGAGGACAAGGACGAAGGCGACCACTCGACAACGAGCACGATGGCGCCGCCCTGCCGCACGGTGCGCTCCATCTCGACGGTAAACCTCGTGGGGAAGAGCGCATCGGCGAGGCCAGGGGTAAAGGCGAGGTCGAAGATGCCGTCGAACAAGGGGAGATTGTGGGGGTAGGCGCGGCTGACGAGTGAGAGGAAATCGAGAAGGTCGACGCCGGTGACGTCGGCAACGCCGGAATCGCGGAGGGCGGCGACCGACTGGCCGGCGCCGGCGGAGACACAGAGGACGCAGGAGGAGTTGGAGAGAAGGCGGAGGGTGCGGAGGGGGGAGAACACAGCGGCGGAGAGGGAGGCGGCGTGGCGAGATTGTCGGTGCAGCCCTCTTGCTCTCAGCGCCGGCCATGGTGGCGGAGGAGGACGACGACGGGACGGATGAATTTGGCCGGAGAGAAAGTGAGAATAAGTTAAGGAAATAGTTTAATAAGGTACGGGCAAAATAGGTATTTTAATTTGGTTTTAACTCTGGTATACATTTAACCCATGTTTAACCCGAGTTAGTTTAACAGGGACTAACTGCAGGGGTATTTTGGAATAACGGTGGAACATATGATGGGCATTTTAGAAAGAAAAAAAAAAGTAGGGGTATATCGGATATTTCCAGACGCATGAGGGGTATATAAACAATTATCCCTAAATTTTTAATATTTAAATTTTACTTTGCATTTTAAATTAATATATTATAAAGATAAAGTTAGTATATTAATTTGATTACGTTTTTTATATCTACCTGAACCAAATACGGACAATGAGAATGATTTGTTACGATTTCGATTCAGGTGATGAACCAAACAGAATTAGGTAATGAGTTATTCTGATTTTGATTCCAGCTTATTTCGATTCCGATTCTGATTCCGATTCTGACTTCGAACCAAACACGCCCCTAGAGTTGATAAAAAATCGAATTGGTTTTTGCGCATCCCACTTTAGGGTGTATTTATAGCATTGCTCTTATTTTACATGAGACAAAAAAGAAACCATTTTTTTTTTCTGCCAAAATATGAGTCCATCGATAGATCCAAATTCAAAATACGTGTTTTTATATGTAGTATGATAAATATATATAGAATTTGGTTGGGATATTTCTAATAGCGCCAACCCCTTTGATCAATTCCACCTCTTAAATCATTCTATTCTACCAACACCTGCTAAATCCTAGGGACACCTATATTTATAAAATTTTTATTATCTAGATTTTAGGTTAGCCCAACCATAAAGAAACTTATATTTTATGAATTTTAGTTATTAGATTAAGATTCTACTTTTATAATTTTCTTTCAACTTTTAATGTTATATTATGACTAACAATTTAACTTATTGCTCATGAACCAACTCGTATTCGGCTCGTTTTTTGAATGAACCAAACACTATTCGAGCCAATTCGTTTGTGCTTGGCTCGTTGACAGCCTCAACTATGGCTAGAATAGTTCTAGAATGAGTGACTCTCTTGAGAAGTGGGATGTCACAGTTAGTATTAGAGTCAACACTAGCAAGAAGTATAAGATGAGTCTCGACTGAGGTAAGGGCATGCAGCAGATAAAACAAGACATACAATGGGTAGAGTATGGATCCCCGACTGGTGACTGTTGTCGGTAGAGTGCGGCTCACTAAAATGTCTGCTAAGACTAGCGAAAAAAGTACACCAGTATATCTATTCCTTGACACTTGTGAGTGTATTTGAGCCCGAGGAGAACGTCAGAATTTAAACAGTGCTTTTGAGTATGCTCTAGACTACAAGAATGTCAAGGCTAAAAGGACAATAAATATGACACTGCGGGTGCGTTTGGTTCGCGCTATCTTTTAAAGATTTCTAGTAATCCAATGGGAATAAAAAAATATGACGGTGTTTGGCTAAACGCACTAAGTAATCTAGTTGGTAATATCGGATTCACTTGGGAATAAGATTCACTCCAAAATACTAATCTCATTCCCTTGAGGGAGGTGGGTATTCTTATATTAATGGATTGGGTAATCATAATATATCTAATCCTTTTTTTCCTTCCTACCCGCCGGCTAATTGATATTATTTTTTTTTACACTCTAACCTTATATCTCTCTCTAAACTTATTTTTTTCTCTCTAAAATTCAACTTTTTTTTCTCTCTCTAAACTAAGCTTTCTCTCTCTCTCTCTTTCTAAAATTTCAACTCTCTCACTCCTTCTAATTTCAACTATATTTTTCTTTCTATTTTTTTAATTATACTTTCTCTCTCTAACTTATACTCTCTCTCCTTTTTTTCTAAAATGATGTTGAAACTTTTGATAACATTATCTAAAATTAAATAAATAAATAAATAAATAAATTGTATATTTTTTGTAATATTAAATAACATGGCTAATTAATATTACCGTGTGAACCAAACACAGGAATTCTACATTCTTAGTAATAGGATGAATAGGAATAAGATTCTCGGATATCTTTTATTCCTAGTAATCTTTTATAATGCGAACCAAACGTACCCTGCAAGTTATCTAATTTTTTAAGAGCTTACAGACTAATTTACATCGGACTTAAAAAATTTACGGAGGAAAATAAAACTTAGCTGAAAGTTTGGGGACTAATGGTGTAATTTATCCACTGCAAATTCTTTTTGGCTACCCACAAAGTACATGGTGGTCACATGATTCTCATGCTTGCAGTACTATATGAATAGCATTGCATGGTGGTCATATGATTCTCATGCTTGCATACAACGGGTAAAGTATGGTTCCCGACCGATGACTGATATCGGTGAAGTGCGGCTCACAATAAATCGGCTAAGGCTAGCAAATAAGTTTTAAATCGTATGGTATTTGTGAGTATATTTGATTCTGACGAAAATATTAGAATTTAAATAGTATTTGTGAGTATGCTTTAGCATACAAGAATGTGGGGCGTAAAAGGAAAATAAATATGACACTGCAATTTATCTAATTTTACTAATTTTTTAAGAGCCTACGGACTATTTACATCGTACTTTAAAAATTTAAAGACGAAAATAAAACTAGGCTGAAAGTTTGGGGACTTGCCCACTGCAAAATCTTTTCGGCTACCCCAAAGTACGTGGTGGCCACATGATGCTCATGCTTGCAGTACCATGAATGGCATTGCATTCCATAGTTAATTCTAATTGGGTAAAAATTCGGTACGGGTATAATACGAATAAAATTCATATTTTAATCTTTAAATTCGTTGAAAAATTCGGCTTAAATAATAGATTGGTCAATTATTCGGATATGCAATTTATACGAAATTATACGTTCCCCAATTAAAAATTTGGGATAAAAAATTTGCCTTTTAAACTAATTTTTTTTTCTCTAAATTTATGCTACTAGCATACATAGTTATATACTCTTAAGAATATATAAATAGAGATTTACAAAAT
Organism: Ananas comosus; assembly: GCF_001540865.1. NCBI lineage: Eukaryota > Viridiplantae > Streptophyta > Magnoliopsida > Poales > Bromeliaceae > Ananas > Ananas comosus. The sequence continues at coordinate 7,503,111 of NC_033626.1, forward strand.
AAAGTAGATTAAGTAAAAAAAGTAATAGCAAATTTTATTGTCATCTCCATTTTTATCTTTTTCATGATCCACATATTTCGGATGTTTATGAAGTTTTTCAATAATTTATAAATAATTTGGCAATAATTCGAAAAGAGATTTTAGCCAAAAGTTATGTATATTTTTTTTGGAATAAGTTGCATACGGACTGTTTTATTCGAATTTTTAATAATTCGCAAATAATTTGCAAATTAACTTACTCTGTTGCATTATATCAATTTTTTATTATTTTTCATATCCAAGATCATAAGCAATCACAGCTGCGTGAATAATTGAAAGATAAATTTGTACAGAATTTGTATAAACTAAAGAATATTTTGTATTGGTTATCCAATCTTTTAAAATTTTAATGTAAATATTTAATTTTTAAATTTATTTAATTTGAGTCAGACAACAATACTAACTTTAACATCTGAATAATCATTTATCTTTATAAATTTAGTTAGTATACTTTGTGCAAATCTCACAACTATAAATTTACTAAAATAAGTAGTTAGGTTAAATTTTAAAGTTAAAATATTGTTTACTTACTCAAATAAAAAAAATAAAATTTGATTAGTAAAATTAAAATTTTGAAATGTTGGATAGTTGGTTTAAAATAGTCCAAATTTCAAATAAGTTTTGTATATTATCACATCCATATAATCTTACCCGTCCATTATATGGGACTCGATTGGTGTTTGCCGCACAAAAGATTCCACTGTTGGACGGCTCTGATCATCTAAGAAGATGCCCAATCGTGATAAACGATCCAAACTAATTTTGGCCTGACCTTTCCTCAATTTATTTTACGCTTCGTTTCGGATTGTAAGGGAATTGTATTAGGTGCAGTGAGAAAGTACAATAGGAAAATATCTTTTTGTTTCCATACATAATACTGTATTCCGCATATGGCGATGAGTCGGTTACGATATATTTTCTACGGTCTCAATGAGAACGCAAAGGCATATCTCTATATGCTTTTATCCCAACTTCATTTTATCCAATAGCATCGGATGGCCTCAATACCAAACTAAGCATTAGTCTTTTTTTCCTCTTTTGACCCGTGGGCACATGTTACTTTAATTTTAACTTTTAAATATTTATATGTAAGTTTAAAATATTTATTAGTTGGTTCATTTCAATTTCTTTTGTTGAAAAATTTTCTACAAAATTACCACATAAGCAACCTAATCATATTTTTTGATACATTATAACGACAAATATTGTTTCATGACAATTTTTACTATGACTAACATATTTTTTAAGAAAGATAATATGATTGAAAAAATTATAAGAAAACAGGTTATCACACACCAACAACAGAAGTCTGACCGGGCGTGTGAGCAGACCTACTACATAAACAGAATTTTTCATCCATGCACAACGTCGAAATGTAAAATAACTATCGAAAATCAATCTTCACGATGAGCAAATCATATTTAATTTAGCTCATTTACATAGAAAGATATCCAAAAAATTTAATACTTTAAATCATTAATATAAATATTTACAAAAACTCTCAAGTTTTCAAAATAATACAATTACTCAATTACAATTTCTTTTCCAAAACGGTTATAGTATTTGGGATATAATAATAAACCAAAATAAGCGACTACAAAGGAGAGGCTTTTATCCATAACATGATCCTTACTTTGCAACTCACTCCGCCTACCTATAAAACAACGGGATGAGAAACTAATTATACAAGTTTCTCAGTCAGTACAATTGTAATATCCGAGATTTTGACAGATTAAAGTGGTATCAGAGCAAGTTACAACCATAATACCATTCACAGGTTGTTTTGAAAAGTAAATAAAATTGAACCATTGGTTAAGTTGACCCATAGGAAGACCTACGGTATATAGGCATTTGAGTGCGGGGTTTGGGCTTGAGTCCCGGTGTGCATTCGAGATTGGTAAACTCGAAGTGCATGGTTGTTTTCTGTACGTGTTTCGATTTTCGCGGAAGCTGATATCTCTTTCGAGAGTAGTGACAGTGTATCTAAACCTTCTGTTGACGATGTTTTTCTTTGTAATGTAATTATATAAGCACTCGTCAAGTTTCAGGAGAAAACGAGTTAGGATGGAGAAGTTACGCGACCGGTACTAATCACTTAAAGTGAATAGTAACTTCGATTTTCCGGAGAAGCCAATGAGTGGAGAAGGCTTCTGGTGCGTATTGGACTCCGATCATAGTGATCTAATAGCTAGTTTTCGACAGTTCGACTATCCTGGACCCAATGGCACTGACGGATTTGGATTCTGATGCACGATTTTCGAGAAAAAGAGTTTTATTGGATCTATGTGTATAGGTGTGGTTTTTGGAGATTGGAGAGGGTTGGTTTTGTCGCTAATCGGCGACCGAATCGGACAAAACGAAATGCTAGATTCGATGCCCCACTCGTGTTGAACGCACTCGCACGATCCGATCGAAAATCCGACTGACGGATCTTCGGGAATCGCGAAATATTCGCTGAGGGGTCGAAATCGGCAAAATGAAAAAATCGCAAAAAGCCCAATCTTTTATGCGCCGTTTTGTGTGATTTCGAACGTCGAGGGACTTGTCTGCAAATTACACGTGTTGGCAGGGGACCTAGCTGAAAATAGTGGACTATGGAGGATTTTCTGCAACTATACACCTAGTATAAATGTAGTTTTAGGGTTTCACCTATGGAACCCTAACCCTAATCCACCCCCAACTAACCCTAGTCTACCCAACCGACCTCAGCTCTTCCCTGCCCTGCCAGTGCGCGTGCCCCGACCGCCGACGAGCATCTCCGGCCGCCGGAAAACCCAGCAGCACCTCCCTCTCTACCACTCTCGGCCACCCTCTCCTTCCTCTCGGTCAGAGTTAGCTGGAGAGCACTCACAACCCCCTGGAAGCTACATCCCTGGGCTGAGACCCCTCTCCGGTGCCGTTCCCGTCGGCCCCCGCCGTCCCCGTGCGTCGCTGGCGCTGCCTCGAGCTCCATGCGGCCAACCCAGAACCGCCTGGGCCGAGCTCAGCCTAGCTCGAGGCCGGAGTGCCGCAACCGCCCTAGCTCGGCCGCCCCGCCTCCCTTTGGCCACTGGGGACCTCCCGCGCACATCCCCGCCATCCCCGCGTGCCGTCGGCCGCCGCTTGTGCCACATGCAGCCGCCCAGAGTTGGTGCGGGCCCAGGCGTAGCTACCTCGGCCATCGCACATCGCTGCCGCCCATAGCGCGGCACACCAACTCTCCCTCGACCTCCGGCGACAGATCGTTGTCGCTCGGTGCTCCTCCGACCGCCGCTTGGCTGCTGCGGACCCCTTGAACCCGAGAGCAAGCTGTGAGTTGACCTCTATCGCCGCGCCACAGACTGCTGCCCGCCGCCGGCCAGCACCTTCCTCGGACCGCACTGACCGGCCGCACCCGTCCCTTACAGGAGCGCCCGTTGCCCGNCTCCGTCGCGCCACCGGCCGCCTCCCGCCGCCGGCCAGCAGGTGACCCGGACCCCTTGGACCAGCTGCTCCCATCCCCTGCCGAAGCGCTCGTCGTCCGGCCGCCGGCGACCAACCCTTGATCACAATGCTCCGATAAGGCAATTGTTAAGTTATCTGCACACTGTTTGGAATTTTCGGTCACCTTTTCGGTGATTTGTGGACACCCCGATAATCCTGGAAGTGAGCACGATGATCCCTGCGTCGTGATGAACATCAAGCTCACCTCCGTTAGGGTTAGAGATGCCCTGGTTTGCGGGATAGATGCGACCTAAGCACTGTGCGCGCTGTTTCACTGATGTTCGTGTCGCTCGCGCGGCCGCTAAAGTGGCTGGCAGTGCTCCGAAGGGTGAGCACGGCCTCCGGCATGCCGAGACCTGTCAGCGGGTGTCTCGGCTTGGCAGAAAGGTTATCGGGTCGCGATGTTGGACCATAAATGCCCGAAAATTACATAAAATAATATGATTTTATGTATTTGGGAGGGCTTTTATGCAATTGTGCTTGTTGTGGACACTGTTGGCAGCATGTGAAGGCAGGGGGTGACCTATGGATTGGTTGTCCAAGGCCCCAAGCCTTTTCGGAAATCAAATGTTGATTTTCGGTGCGTTTTTCGGCGAAATCCGCCGGCGGAACCCATTTTCGGTTCGGAATTCTTCCGACGGTGCCTCGTGAGAGTTGGTTATGTCGCTAAGCCTTGTTGGCTGGTCACCCACGTCGTTTCGGAGGTTTGGAAACGATAGGTGAGCGACGGTGGGTTCCGGTGTCGAAATCGACACTTCTGGGAACTCGGATCGGAACAATTATCCGACGATAATCGTTTCGATGCGAGGCCATGTGTTTGCTGCCAAGTCCCATGGATAATGGTATTTAGTGGTAACGGTTGACATGTTGAGCGAGTCGGCAAGTTCCGGGACAGTTAGTGGGTCCCGGCGGAGTCCCGGTGCTGTTTTCGAGTCTCCCGGTGAGTTACAGCAATCGGCTTTAGGAAACCGATTCCCGTAGGTTTATTAGTGGGGATTGTTAGCTAGGGTTTAGTGATCATGGGTTGGATTCTAACCCGGTGGACCCTTCATAGGTCCGGTTGTTATTTTCCTCTGCAGTAGGAAGGTTCGTACCGTATTCGTACAGTTGGATACTTCGACCCGAAGTCGATACAGTGGTGCACGCTCGGTGACATTCCCTTTACTTTTTCCTTGTTATTTATCTTGCATATTATATGTTGAGCCTAGCACATATATCATGTTTCTTTATTGCTCTACTTAGCTCTTTTGCATATCATGTATCATGTTTAGAAGTAGAGCGATTTTGTGATTATTTGTGAGATTGATGACCTAGTCGGTTAGTGCGTTGCATTTAGTATTGTGACCTAGTTGGTCGGTTCTTGTATCTCGTATCTGTGACCTATCCGGTCGGTTCATTGCATTTGGTGTTGTGACCTACTTGGTCGGTTTCGTGACTCTTGTCGTCTAATGACCTATGAGGTCGGTATATATACCCTGAGGGGTAGGATTCCGGGCTAGTGGCTGACGGCTAGTTCTGTATACCAATGTGTGACGTGACATCCTTGTGACCTATTGTCGGTCCTTGTGCATATATGTTAGTTGACATTAGTGGTTGGTACTTGTATATCTTTGGAAGGATGTTGAGTTGTTCCATTCTAGTTGATCTGAGTGGTCGGTACTTGTGTTCCTTACGGTTCGATGACCTATATGGTCGGTATACCCTGAGGGGTAGGATTGTCGGCTGGTTGCCGACGGTTGACTATTGAGCATATCAGCATTGATCGCCCGATACTCGTACGCATTTCACGAACACCAGCGGTCTGATCCACCGCAAGAGAGTGCTCTTTTCCGAAAAAGTGGTTGGAGGTGCCAACCCGTGAGCCCATAGGCTACCTTGGGTTATATGCAGCTAGAGTGACAACTTGAGGTCTGCGGGGCTGACCAACATGGCACAACAGGGCACAGCTTGAGGTCTGCGGTGCTGACCAACAGAGCACAGGTTTCAGATTGGGTATTTTTGGACTTATCGTTCGATTGATGCATACATACAATAGCGGTAGTTGTTCATTTATATATCTCGTTCATTTATTATCGTTGCTACTGTATTGCACTTACCCATATCGTTGTTTATCCTCCTTGACTGGTGAGTACTCCTCGCCCTCGTCGGCTTACGGTACCCACTGGGAGGGGAGACATGTTTACATGTTCTCACCCCCCGCCCCCATTACAGGTGACGTCGCTGGTCCTAGTGGGACGGTTTGTGAGGAGCGCTCGTAGTGGTTCGATAGAGCTTTCGCACCCGTCGATTGGTTTCAATTCTAAACTCTAGTTTTCTTAAATAATTGAATTAGACAGTTTATATGGTTCAGTATTTTATTACTTTTGAATTTGGGATTTCATGAACATAACAATGAATTTGGGATTTTTGTGAAATGGAAATAGTTTTCTACCCCCCGTGGTAGCGAGTTTTAAAAGGAGAAGGTTTCTGTGTGAGAAAGAGTTTTTAAAAGATTTTATCGTGGTTTTCATGACTTAGTATTTCAAAATAAGTTTCCGGGTAGAAAACATTTTAAACTAATAGTTGTGGACCTTTAGATAAACTTTGAATATGAAAATGTTGGTAAATAGTGTATGAATGTATGATTGTTGATATATTCAGTTGCGGTGGTTGTATTCTGTTATGTACCTTGTACTTGTGCGACGCTGTGCAAATATAGGGGATACTCTATCCGTGTGAACAATGGACTCCCTATATTTGTGGCGGATCTGGCATACCCTAGGGTCAGATCTTCAAAAAAAAAAAAAAAAAAGACACTTTCGCTGTGTTTTTAAACTAAAAAAGAACCTCGGGGCGTGACAACAATAAGCCATCGATGGCAAGTTATACGTACTGGTCAATTGAAACGAGAGTAATAACAAGATAAACTAAAATGGAACTATAGTTAAGCATGTATCATAATTTCAGTTGTTGAAATAAATGGTGGCATATCTCATGTAGTACAGATAGGTATGTAGTACAAATAAGTACACTATGCATCAACTCCATGGGTGTTATTGTTAACTGATGGCCCAATCTACATTTTAACTTTTCAATCTTGAGTGAGGCCCTAACATTTTAGCCTCGGGCACCTTGTGTTCAATTGCCTTAGCCTTTTAGTTCTAGACTGAGCTCTAATTTGCCAATCCTTAGCCATTCTTCCGAAAGAGCTCATCTAGCTATCACGTGATTGATCAGGCAATTACTGTCACGCCCGGGCTTCAGCAGAAGCCCGCCCAGTGCGTGCTCAGACCCACCATATACCTAGGCTGCCGCCGCCTGCTGCACCAGCAAATTCGTCAATACAGAAAGCTAATCCCTCAACTCATGGACCTCACTAGATCCGGAGGTAGCGGAGGTTTCCACCTCCTCAAAATTTGCCGCCCCGTCTGCCCCGACTGACCTAGAGCGAGTCGTCGGCATCACGAGCTACAACAAACATAAAAAGCGTAAGTTAGTAAAACCCACGCTATCGCAACCCCACTCGAATTAAATTAACATCCCAATCACACGAAAGTAATGAAATAAGCCACACTACTAACTTCCGTTGTCACGTTGTCGGCCGCCAACGTGACCTTCCATGAAGTTAGAAGTTGCACACTTCGATTAAATTCCAACATTTTAGAGTTAAAATAAAATCCAATTATAATACTTTCGCTCAAATAGGTCCTGTCTCTCACGAGCCTATTTTCTATAGTTCAACCGGCCTAAGATTTGCTAGGTTCACTAAGACTCAACCCTAAGCTCTGATACCAATATAATCTGTCACGTCCGGGCCTCAGCGAAAGCCTGCCCAGTGCGTGCCCAGACCCGCCATATGCTAAGAACATATAAGGCGTTTACAATAAACATAACGAAAAAAATACAAGATAATCACAATATCTAACATGATATCACAGCGTGGAACATAAATTACTCTCTAATGACAAGTACAAGGAAAGTAAATAACTAGACAACAATAATCCACGAAAATACATACACCAAGGATATCACAAAAATAAAAGGCTAAATACATAGTGGTGGTCTCTATACATCAAGAACAAAATATCTCTCTAACTAAAACAAAAGGAGAGATGACCACCTAACAGGATCTCTATGCTAGGTCTAGCTAGATGCGAACCCCTTGTCGCGATCCCTAGCCTCTCCTGCAGTGGATGGCTCTGTAAACAAAAACAACAACTAAGAACTATTAGTCAATAGTTCCCAGTCGGTAAGCTGCCGATATTAGCGAATTACACCACTAGGTCACCGAGGCATAAGTAATAAATAAGCATAACTAAAGAGATAACATGATGATTAAGCAGGGATGAATTACTAACCTACTATGCCTCCAATTAACATGTTATTTACCAAGTAATAAAGCTACTCTATCATGAATGAGTATGTCCATCTAGTATACACTATCTAGTAATGAAGGTTACATTACACATTTCAATGCCATCGTTCAATTCAACTAGGACCTACACAAGTGTAGTTCGGCTTGCGCCGTGCCTAATGGCCCCGTGGTAGTCAACATTCCCCCTCTAGGAATAAGCCTCGCCCACGGCAATCCACTTCGGCACCCAATCTCGCACGAGCGAGCATATTGTCGCGTAGGCTAACTCCGAAGTGCCGGCTTGTAGAGAGCGACCCTCACAAGCTTGTGTGAATGAGTACAATAGCAAGCAAGCATGATCAACAATATAAAGTCCTCGGTCATCATATCTAAAACATGGTACAAGCACTAGCGACCCGAAGGTCGGATTCTATGTCACTTTGTAGTTGTTTAGTCATTTAACTAAGTCAAGTGTTACTACATGAAGTTCATGCTATCTATATCATGAATAAGTCATTTGTCTCCAAGCATGTTAAACTTATTCTATTTCACCGGTCCAAACATGATTTCTAATATAGCAATGAATATCATTTGAATTACTTATTCAAAATACAACGCTCTCTCTACTACATAGAGGATATAAAACTTGACATGTAACATGTACCTCTTAAGCATTCAAAAATTCATTTAGGCTACATCTATCATGAATATGCATGATTTTCAATTTTAGAACATAAGGAATGACATAGGAGAAGTTCACCCATTTTGGTGAGGTCAAACCCATCGGATACTTCTCGAACTCCTTCATTTGCACGAACGAAGTTGTGCTCAAGCTTCCTAGCACCCTAACAAAAATTCCAAGTGGGTTAAAAGCTTCTAACAAGCTCCCCATGAAATTTCACAAAAAATCATACCAAAAATAAGTAGAAAATACCTCAAATGGAGAGAAACTCTTCCAAAATTTCAATGGAGATTGGGATACTTCAATTCCAAGTTTTGGAACCATCAATTAAGCCTCAAAGGCTCTACCAAGAGAAAACCCAATTTTAAACCCTAGTTTTACAAAACTTGGTTAAACTCCAAAAACTCTTCCAAAAATACAATCCAAAAGAGCAAATAGGTAACTAACGGTCAATAAAGCTCCAAACCAAGCTAAGATGAAGCTAAAGTTGGAGATATTTCCTCAACGAAACTCTATTCTTCTATTCCAAGACTTCTCCAAGGTTCAAGTACACTCCTCCAAACAAAAGCAGAGGAAAAGTGAGATCAATCCACTAAAATTACTAACAAAGGAGAAGAAGACTAGAGAGAGGAAGAGAGGGGAGCTTCCCACACTCTTCCTCAAGTCCTCAGCACAAGAGCTGAGTAGTAGAGAGGTGATGGGTATTTATAAGTGGTAACAATCTGTTAAGCCAATAACGCACGGCCATATAGTATGCCGGTGCACCGTTCAACCTCAATCTTTAAGAGCAAGGATTAGAGAAGATTTTGGTGTGCACCGGGAGCATCGACAATATAATTAAGTAACCGCCAGGATTAATTGCAGGAAGTTACAGTAACTGCAGGCAATTACATGCAGATTTGATCGACCTGAAGTGGCCCGTAAAAATAGGGTAGTGGCCAATCATGGACGGGGCAATAACCGACCAGCAAAGGCAAACTATAAATAGGCAAATAACACCTAGAAAAGAGGTCTTTTTCTCCGAGAATAGAAGACCACCTTTATTTCCCCTGCATTTTCATACATTTTCTAGTAGTCTACTTGTAATCTTTTACTTTCCCGCACTTACTGTTTGCCTAGGAGTAAGTTTAATTTAGATCAATCGAGTCTGCATGCCCTCAGGCACACTCGTGCTTTGTACTATTTTTGCAAGTTAATTCCAATATATAAAAGCATTCGGCTTTTCAACCGACCCAAAGCACAGTGTATTTCGTACATTCGGCTCATCCAGCCGAACCGAATCTATAGTAGAAGGTTCTGAACTTCGCCGATCCGATCCCTCATCAGCCGAATCGCTTGATCCAGTCAAAAGGCGCAAACTTCGAGGGTCATCATTCACAGCCGTTCTGCATCCCTGCACTCTTCCCAAGAGAGATCTTTGACCGGGTCAAGGATCAGGGCATTCAGCTTTTAACAATTTTTAGCACGCCCGGTGGGACTCTAGCCTAGGTAAATTTACTGTCTTATTGAAGTTATGGCTGATGATAATGCCATGAATCTGCGCAATAGGGTCGTTCCTAGAAATTCCGGGAGCGATCAACCTAATAATTCTGATAATGCTGATGAACGCCAAGCAGTCTTGCCAGTTGAAGGCGAAACTAGCGGTCAGTCAGACCAACAAGAGCCAAGTTTGGCTCAAGCGCTTGGACAAATGACACGGGTTCTGCAAATACTGGACCAAAATAGTCATAGGAGTACTGCTCGTTTAGATACAGTACTAGCCGCAATCATAGCTTCAAACGAGAAATTGCCCGTATAGGGCAATTATTAACTCGAAACGAGCAACCTGTAACGGGTTTGCAAGGACCTGTAATGACACCAATATTGCAAAATCCTATAGTACTGGTTAGTGGTCAGCCTCAAAACCAGGGGGCACCTTTCCAAGTGGTCTATAGGCCGGCTGTTGTGAACGCCAATCAACAACCAGAAATAACCTGGGGATTACTACCTCCTCCGCCAATGGCAGCATATCAGCCCCAAAATGTAGGGGCTAGAGCTGGGGGGTAGGCACTAAATATACAAGGGGTTAACCCTGCTGCATAGAACTTCGGACTACCACCAGGATCGAATCCAGTGCAAGCACAGGTACCAGTTCCTTTGCAGGGGAACAACAACGAAATATACGCTCAGATTGAAGAAGCTATCCGAAATACTTTTGGAGTTAGAGCTAGGCCGGCAATGCGGCCTGTGTTTAGATCACCTTATCCCGCAAATATAGATATAGAACATCCCTATCCGGCAAATTGAAAAATGCCGAAGTTCGATAAATTTTCTGGTGATGAGACCGAAAACACGGTCGAACATGTTGCAAGCTTTACAGTGCAATGTCGAGAGGTTGCTGAAAATCCGTTCTTGAAACTTAGATTATTTAATACATCGTTAACCAAGACAGCATTTACTTGGTATACGAGTTTACCAGCCAATTCTATCCGAGACTGGGACGAATTGGAAAGGAAGTTTCATGAACAATTCTATAGATCAGAGCCGGAACTTTCGGTCACTGATCTAGCTCAATTTAGGCAAAGGACAGGAGAATCAGTTGAAGAGTATTTGAATCGATTCAAGACGGCAAGAAGCCGTTGCTTCGTAAGAATGCCAGAATCGGAATTTGCCAAAATGGTATTTAATGGTTTACACTTCAAAATTAAAGATCATTTTGAAGACAAATATTTTTCAAATCTTTTTGATTTGAGAGTTCGAGTTGCTCAATATGAGCAGTTTCAAAAAGGAAACAATGAAGATCGAACTAGATGGAGCCGAAACAAAGATTGAAGCAAAGGGAAAGAGAAAAATATCTCTTTCCTTGAAGAATCTTTGGCTCAAGACGAGCCAAACAAGTCCGAAGAGACAAAGGATTCGGCCGATGAGGCTGAAATATATATGGCAGAGATGGTAAAAAATCGTCAGCCATGTAAATGTGCTTTATTAAAGCCTGCTAAATCAAGCGAGGCAAAAGCACGGGTATCAGCATATACCTATTCGTTTGATGTTTCTAAGACCGATTTGATTTTTGATTGGTTGTTAAGAGATGGACGAATTCAGCTGTAGGAAGGTCAAACTAATGCCTCCTGGAGAGAAATTGAAAAGGCGAAGATACTGTAAATGGCACCATTCATGGAGCCATAGAACAAATGAATGCGCTACCTTTAAAAGGCAGATTCAAAAGAAAATAAACGAAGGTTGGCTAATATTTGCCGACCAAGAAAATAAAAATATGGAGATTGACAAGAATCCATTTCCATCGCAGGACAATATGGTGGACATCAAAGGAAAGGCAATAGCAGATAAGAAGACTGACGAAGGCATTGCCTACACTTAGAGGACGCTTTGGCTCTGTATAAGGTGTAAGGCCGAAATGACCAGGAAGGATTGGGAAGCGATCATCCCTGAGAAAAAGACGCACAATGAATGGAGAGAATTCATGGCGTTCCCGGAGGAATGGGAGGAAAAACAAAAAAGAAGAACAAGTTAGAGGTTAGCTCAGATGAAGCCTCCAACGAATTTGAGCCAGAAGTTGACTCGGTGAAAAACAAAAAAGACTTATTAATGTAAAAGGTCTTGAATGATTACTACAATAGTAGAAAAGAAGAACACAACAGCCGATGGAGTTACCCAGAAAAACCATTCGGCTCAAAACAGAGATTTTTAGGATATCGGCCAAATTGGCAACAGCAAGCCAAGCCGAGACCTGAACCGGAGTTTGAAGGGATGATCGAGGGGGATATAGAATTCCTCGGTCGGAGGTTAGTTAATGAACTCGGCATATAATCTTGGCCGAGACCATGGGAAAGAAGAGAGATCTTGAGAAATCATCTCAGGACAGTGAAGGTACTAGTAAATGTGCCGATTGATTAATGGCACGAAGCAAAACCATCGGCCAAATGGCATGGGCCGATATTAACAAAAACTCAGAAGCGTCGGCAGCAGAGATTGCAAGCCGAAGTAAGACAACATTATGAAGAAGCAAAAGGGATAAGATTGAACGTATGGAAACGACCTAATGAACCACAAAATCCCTTTCGTCCGATGCGAAATGATCATGAAGCGGGCGGTTCGTCGCCCGTTCCTTGGCTAAAATCAAAGATAGAATGGCCAATTCCGGCTGAACCTGAGAAAAAGATAACTCGAAAAGAATGAGAGGAGAAGATAGCCTCTCTCGAGACAATAATTAAGAGCGACAGACAGCCTCCTAAGGAAAGAGAGGCACGAATGAAAAGCGACTACTCAGCCGAGATGGCAAAGGAGTCTCAAGAGAAGAAACAAAAAATACAAGGAAAATCGGCTGATGAAAGTCCAGCCGATGTGAATATGGTTTACACTCTGCCTCAATCATTCAAAGCAGAGTCCACAGAGTATGAGGAAGCAATGTACGAAGAAGACGGAATTATAGTAGCCCAACTGCAGTTGGAGGACGCCAAACCAGTCGATTCAGTGGTTTTCGAAAAACCATCAATCATGCAAACAAGATTTGTAAGGCCTCTATTCATAAGGGCCTTGATAGAAGGACGGCCAATAGGCCGAGTGATGGTGGATGGCGGGGCAATGGTCAACGTTATGTCCACTTCTTTCTTTAAAAAGTTACGCAAAAGTAAAGATGAACTGAAGCCTACCGATACGATCATGACCGATTTTACCAGCAGCAGTCAACAAGCCAAAGGAGTGTTCACAACCGAACTCACGGTAGGATCCAAAACTTTACCAACAGCGTTTTTTGTGGTGGATGCAGATAGTCACTACAATTTATTACTCGGGCGCGATTGGATTCATGCAAACGAGTGTGTACCATCTACGCTTCATGGAAAGTTATTCCAGTGGATAGGAGACAAGGTGGAGGAAATTCGGGCCGAGGGGCGGCCCCAAATGGTGGATGTTAATGCAGAAGGAATCGGCGATATCAATTGGGCCGATATTGACCCCGATCAAATCTCTTTTGTGAGGGTGACTGAAGAGGGAGTATAACTAATTCTCATGAAAGATGAGGAAGCCATGGTGGCAACCGAAGAGCCACCAAGTTGGTTAAAATGGAACACCAAAGATCAGAAACTGAAGCTTTAGAAAAGCTTCGGTAGAATGAGCTGACCAACGAAGTCAGCTATAAGGGTAATTCGGCCAACCAGGCCGATAAGATGACACCTATCAAAACGGTCAAGTCGGCCGAAAAAGACTTATTAATGAAATCGGCAATGAAGGCCGATAAGGAAACAGCTGGTGAATCGAGGAGGTTGACAACTGAACCGAAGATGGATGAATCACCTATCAAAGTCGGCGACAAAAAGCTAAAAACCCAGGATCCATTAATAGAAGTGAACCCGGGATTCAACGAAGACAAACGGCCAACTTACATCAGTGCTAGACTTTCGGCTCAACAACGGGAGGAGCTCAAAGAATTATTATCAGAATACAAGGACTACTCCGCCTGGAATTACGAAGAAATGCCAGACTTGAGTCGAGAAATCATAGAACATAGGCTTCCTATTAAAAAAGGATATAAGCCTTACAAACAACCGGCTCGTAAGTTTAAGCTGGGTATTGTACTTTAAATTAAAAATAAAATTAAAAATTTACTAAAGGCCGGTTTTATTATAGTGGCCCGTTACGTTGATTCGGTATCTAATATAGTCCCAGTACAAAAAAAGAATGGTAAACTTATGGTGTGTATTGATTTTAGAAACTTGAATTTGGCTATACCTAAAGATGAATATCCAATGCCAATAGCCGATATGTTAGTAGATTCGACAGCGGACATGAAATCCTGTCTTTTATGGATGGAGATGCCGGTTATAACCAAATTTATATTGCCGAAGAAGATGTAGCTAAAACGGCTTTTAGATGCCCGGGGTCTATTGGGACCTTTGAATGGATAGTCATGTCGTTTGGCTTAAAGAATGCCGGTAGGATAAGATAGGAGTTTTCACTCCATTACTTCGGCTTAAGAATCAAGAAGAATTCAGTTGGACAAAGGAACAGCAAGGAGCATTTGAAAATATAAAAAGTTATTTAACAAATCCTCCAGTCCTTATGCATCCTAGGCAGGGGGAGCCGATGAAATTGTATATATCGGCGGCAGAAGATAACTTGGGTTATTTGTTAGCACAAGAAAATCAAGAAAAAGAGGAACATGCCATTTATTATCTAAGCAGGCGTTTGTTAGATGCCGAAAAACGTTATTCGGCAATTGAAAAATTATGTCTGTACAAAATTAAGATATTATCTTTTACCAACAGAAGTGTCGGTAATCTGCAAAACTGACCTGGTGAAGTATATGCTATCTAAGCCTGTATTAGGAGGCGGAATCGGACGATAAATGTTGGCCCTGTCCGAATTCTCTCTTAATTATGTGCCAGCAAAAGCTATCAAGGGGTAGGCAATAGTTGATTTCTTGGTTGCCCATCAATGTGTCGAGATTGAAGAGCCGAAACAAAATTTAATCGGCTGTCAACCTTGGATACTCTATTTTGATGGCTCGAAAACAGCCGAGTCTGTAGGAGCCGGGGTGGTTATACAGCCTCCTGAAGGATATATTTATCGATTTGCTTTTGAATTAGATTTCGGCTGCTCTAATAACCAAGCCAAATATGACGCATTAATAATTGGCCTTGAAATTTTACAAGAATTAGGAGTATACTCGCTCAAGGTCATCGGTGATTCACAATTGGTAATTAAACAGGTGAATGAAGAATACCGATGTGAAAACCAAAATTTGCAAAACTACTTGAGAAAAATAATAGAATTACTCTATAGTTTCAGGGAAGTTGAGTTTGAGCATTTGGCCAGAGAAGGAAATGAACACGCTAATGAATTAGCCCAATCGGCCTCAGGGTATAAAGCGCCAAAATAGAATTAAGTGAAAATAGAACGAAGATTATTACCATCGGTTCATATACGAGAGCCGACTATAATTTCTCCCATAGAGGTTAAAGAAGACTGGAGAAAGTCTATAATTGAATATCTAGAAGACTCTAACAAGCGAGTCGACTATAATATTCGAAGAAGAGCACTCGGCTATTGTCTATTAAATGGATAACTCTATAAGAGAACAGCCGAAAAAGTGTTATTGAAATATTTAGGACCTGAAGAAGCCTTATTGGTGATGGGAGAAACACATGAGGGCTTGTGTGGAGCCCATTTAGCAGGGAAAAGACTAAGATGGACAATTCGGCATTTAGGGTACTACTGGTCGACTATGCATCAGGATTGCATAGAATATGCGAAAGGATGCCAGGATTGTCAATTCCATGGCTATGTACAAAGAGTACCTGCTTCTGAGATGTATACAATAATTCAACCTTGGCCTTTTAGAGGTTGGGCCATGAATTTAATTGAAGAAATCCAGCCGAATTCTTCGGCTAGTCACAAGTTTTTGATAGTGGCCGTCGACTATTTCACTAAGTGGGTAGAAGTAAAACCCGCTAGGTTGGTCACTCAAAAAGAGATTATTGATTTTGTGGAAGATTCTATAATTCATCGTTTTGGAATTCCCGAGATGATTACAACAGATCAAGGAACAATATTTATCGGAGGACGGTTTACTCGGTTCATTGAATCCAGAAAGATTAAATTAATTCATTCATCACCTTATTATACTCAGGCCAATGGACAAGCCGAGGCGGCAAATAAGATAATTATAAATCTTATGAAGCGACATGTTGGAAAGCACCCAAGGAAATGGAATGAGAAACTTTTCGAAATATTGTGGGCATGCCGAACTACAGTGAAAACGGCGACAAGGATGACGTCGTTTCAATTCGTATACGGCCATGAGGCTGTAGTACCAGCCGAGATAACAATTCCCTCTTTAAGGGTGGAAAAACAAAAAGAACTGATGGCAGATGAATATAAGATTCTAATAAATGAAAGAGTAGAAGAAATGAATGAAACTCGGTTGATAGCATTTGACCATGTACGAGCTTATTAGAGCCGAGTACGCAGTGCATACAATAAAAGAGTTAAAGCTAAGTCTTTTACAGTTGGAGACTTAGTTCTTAGATTAATCTTTCCAATCGGTCGAAAGGATCGAGTATATGAAAAATGGTCTCCAAATTGGGAAGGACCATTTCAGATTAATAGAATTACAAAAGAAAATGTATATTATTTAAAAAACATAGATGGGTCTGAGCATGAGAAGCCAATTAATAAAAAATATTTAAAAAAGTACTACCCATCCATGTGGGAAAATGAACAAAGTGAGAGTTAAAAGCATTAGAATATTATAATTAATAAGCTGAATCAAGATAATAAGTCTTTAAGCTGGTTCCATTCGGTTTCTAAGTTTGCTTGGGCGGTTTCGGCCACCTTCCTCCTGCGCTTCATTAAAGGATGCAACTTGTAAAGTTGAGAAAGCCGATCTTGAAGCTTCATCCCTTCACTCTTCTTGGTATTCAGTTGATCTTGCAAGTGGAGTCGGCGCTTAGAAGTACGAACAAGAGCCAATTAGACCACAGCTAACTCCTCTTTAAGAGTTGAAATCCGCTGCCGCAAGGCCGATTCCTGATTTTCCAAAGCTTGGTCTTCTCGGCTCAGGTTAGTTATTGGAGCCGCTACTTCAGGAACTTTCATTTTTAAATGGTCGATCCGATTGAAATGGTGATCTAGGGATAGAAATTTGGCGGCCAGAGATTGTTGCCGAGATAAAAAAAAAGAAGAAAGTCGAAACGATAAAGTTTCCGCGAAGTACTTGCCCGCGGGAGAAAGATCTGGCTGATCGGCTAAATCAAGTAAAAGTATGCCTAGCCGATCAAACTGCTCTGTATTTCGAGCCAAAGACGGGAGACCATAACTATATAGTCTTAGACACTCATCAAGTTTTTGTTGAGTGTCTGCCGACATCATAGCTGATAAGTCTTCCCCTTCATTAGAATTAGGGCTTGAAACCAATAAAGCCTGAAGAGAAGCAGACAAGGGGTCCTCAGTTTCAGGCGTCGGTAAAGGAGTCGATGATGAGGCTTCGGCTGAAGAAGTGATGAGAGGCATAGTACTTGGGTCTACCTCTTTATCATCCTTTTTCCTTGATATATCTTCCCCTCCTCTTCTTCACTGTTGTTCTTTTTCTGTTTCATCTTCCGGGTTCGATGGCTTTGTCATTACCTCTTTTTCTCCACTTTCTTCGACAGTAGCTCGTTGTTTTTCTGCTTCTTGTTTCTTATGAAGACGGGCTTCCCTGCGAGCTTGTCTTTCAATATCAGACATTTTCTTCCCCAGAGATGAAGCAAAACGAGCACGAGAAGCATCTCCAGGAGGTGATTGTTTCATTGAAAAGAAACGATGAAGATGATGAAACAACACAAAAATTGGTTATAATCAATTAGACTGATTACCTCGATTGAGATTGGTTCATCAAGAATAGGGATTTGTTCTGGAACATCAGCCGAAGGTGTATCTTCGGCTCTCGTAAAAGTTGACTTCTTAGCAACCGACTTACGCCGCTTCGGAGGCGGCGGAGGGGTAGATTGCTCGGGCTCTATCGGTCGTTTTTCTAATGCTAGGATCGATGAAGAGGTTGGAATTGGCTGTACATGAAGCAGATATACAAAAGTAAGCAATAAGATCATACAAGGAAAAGAAAGCCGAACAAAAAGAGTAAAACTTACTGCAGAAGAGGAAGGTGGCTCATCAGAGTTATAATCGGAAGTCTCTTTCGATTCATTCCCCGGTACGGATTGAGAAGTAGCATCGAGCGAAAAATCTCTGCTCGGAAAAGGCACTACTATGGATGGAGGATAAATAAATAAAAGTCATACTAAAAGACTAAAAGAAGAATAATTGTAGTAGAGAGCAAGGGACGTACTAAGTGGATGGATGGTCTTGCGAATCGCCTATTGTGTGACTAAACCAAAGACATGATCGGCAAAGTAGTCCCAAGTAATGGCATAGCAAAAGCCCATCACTCCTGTGTGATTTGACCTAAAGCTCACCAATTTGAAGAACCGCCGAAGACGATTCCCCATAGCTGAAATCCGATCAGGGGGTTGGTTAACGGCAGTATAGGCTGTGAAGAACTTGGCTGGAGTAGGGATTGCTCGCATAAACCCAAATTGACGCGCTGCGTACTGGGCAGAATAAACCTCGGTGCTAGGCAGCAGTTTCGAGCGCGATTTCAATCCAATATGCAAATCCCTTGTAGCCAAGAAAGAAAACCAGACGTCTAAATATTCACTGGCACGAGAAGAAGCCAGTTCGCCTTGAATGGCCTCATATCGAGTAAGAAGCCAAGGTGGACCAGTGACACGTTTGGCAAATGGAGACCATGAAATGAGAAAATAAGGACGCGATTCATAGAAAATTGTGAAATAAGTAGCAAAATCAAAAGGGTGACCTAATGTTAACAGCTGGGGGTAGCCGAGAGCTAACCCGTAGGTGTCAAATTAAGGAGCCGAGTCCAGATCCAAAGGATCTCGGCACAAATTAGGAAAATAAATTTGCGAAAATATTTGCAAAAACCAGAAAATACCACAACCAGAGATGATTGTTGAACCATCTCTATAAGATAGTGGTTTAATGGAATCAAAAATTTTCCTGTAAACAAAAGTAAGGAAATAGATTCCTAAAGCTAATCTTTCGTCGTTAGCTAAACCTACGGCGATCGGGACAAAATCTCGATTGATCTTCTGCGAACGAGTGCAAAAGAGATTGTGGCATAACCAATACAGAAGGAATATTGTATGCTCCTTCCTAATAACCTCAACAGGAGACTCACCTGCAAACTTGCAGAGAAATTTGGTATAAGCCAGATCGTTGAGGTCAAGATGGACTTCAAAATCAGATGCGCCATCAGGATTGTAAGCCACTGAAAAAGTAACTCCATGAGGGCGTAAACCAATGATGGCAGCGACATCAAGAAGAGTAGGAGTGAGGGGTCCTCCTTTGAAAAGAAAAGTGTTAGAAACAGAGGACCAAATATAGAAAGCTGCAGCCAAGAGAAGGTTATCAGCTATAGGAGGCTTCCGAGATAATCGTATCGTCTCATAAATACCAACTTCCCGCCAAAAATCAGCATAGATAGCCTCTACACGGTCCAACCAAGCAAGGTACGCATCTGAAACGCTTGGCCAGGTTCAGAGATTTCTCCCTGTTGAAGCTGATGGATACCAGGAATGAAGATGAATGGATTTGGCCATTAGTGGAGGGCCGTCACTTGAGTATGGGAAGTCATCAGGGATCGGTTCGTCGGTAAAGGAGGGACCTAAGATGAACCGAGAAGGGTCTGATAGAACAAACTGCCTAAGTATGGTGTAATCTAATGACGGAGTAGAAGGAAGAGGTGGAAGCGGCGCCATTGTTAAAATGAAGAAAGATAGCGAAAAAAAAGCCCTAAGAGTCGAGGGTGAAAAGGGGGAAAAGAAGACGAAGAAGCAGAGAAAATGAGGATTCAGGCCAAAGAAAAGGAAAAGCAAAGAGAACGAAGTTGAGCCAGAGAAAAGAAAAGTGGAAGCTTGGCGAAGAAGAAAGAGAAGCCGTCGCGCCGAATCGATTTCCGAGACTGGCTATAATGATGAAGAGACGGCGGCAATTAATATGACCTAATTAATGCCGCAAATAAGACAAAAAGGAATGTTGAGATCGTAGCCGTAGAGAGGAAAAGAACGGCTGGAAAGGAACCGTACAAAGAATTCGAATTGACAGTATCGAAAGATGCGCCTTTGATTACGCCAGCTACCGAAGCGTCTATTCGGAAGCTGCCGAGGAGGCAAATTGTTAAGCTAATAACACGCGGCCATATGGTATGTTGGTGCACCGTTCAACCCCAATCTTTAAGAGCAAGGATTAGAGAAGATCTTGGTGTGCATCGGGAGCATCGACAATATAATTAAGTAACCGTCAGGATTAATTGCAGGAAGTTACAATAACTGCAGGCAGTTACATGCAGATTTGATCGGCCTGAAGTGGCCCATAAATATAAGGTAGTGGTCGATCATGGATGGGGCAATAACCGACCAGCAAAGACAGACTATAAATAGGCAAATAATGCCTAGAAAAGAGGTCTTTTTCCCCGAGAATAGAAGACCACCTTCATTTTTCCTGCATTTTCATCGCATTTTCTAGGAGTAGTCTACTTGTAATCTTTTATTTTCCCACATTTACTGTTTGCCTAGGAGTAAGTTTAATTTAAATCAACCGAGTCTGCATGCCCTCAGGCACACTCATCCCTTGTACTATTTTTGCAAGTTAATTCCAATATATAAAAGCATTTGGCTCTTCAGCCGACCCAAAGCATAGTGTATTTCGTACATTCGGCTCATCCAGCCGAACCGAATCTATAGTAAAATGTTCTGAACTTGGCTGATCCGATCTCTCATCAGCCGAATCGCTTGATCCAGTCGAAGGGCGCAAACTTCGAGGGTCATCATTCACAACCATTCCGCATCCCTACACTCTTCCCGAGAGAGATTTTTAACCGGGTAAAGGATCAGGACATTCGGCTCCTAACACAATCCCCACTAAGCCCCTCACAAACACTCAAATAGCAAACTGCACTAAAAACAGTTTACTGCACTACGTACCTGTACTCGAATTGGAGTACCGGTACCCGGCACCCAGACTCGCAAAACCCGAGCCTCGATCAATTGGGTTAATCGAGTTAAAATTTAAAATTTGAAAAAAATTTAAAATAATTATGAAATTTAAAATACCAAATTTAAAATTTAAATTCAAAAATATAAATAATTATGAAATTTAAAATATAAAATTTTAATATTTAAAAATATAATTTTAAATTTTAAATTTTAAAATTTAAATTTAAAATTTAAAATCTAAATTTAAAATTTAAAATTTGAAATTTAAATTTAAAATATAAATAATTATGAAATTTAAAATATAAAA
>NC_033626.1:7524504-7546302 GCF_001540865.1 Ananas comosus
AAAATAAATTTTAAATTTTAAATTTCAAAGTTTAAAGTTAAAATTTAAAATTTAAAATAATTATGAAATTTAAAATTTAAATATTTAAAATTTAAATTGTAGATCAATTCTAACAGAGCCGATCGTCGATTTGGAAGCCGCATCATTGAAAACAACTTAGTAGTACAGAGGCCTTCGTGCTATCGATAGTATACCAGCTTTTATATATACATATATATAAAGCTAGGCTGGTATACTATCGGTAGCACGGAGGCCTCCGTGCTACCAAGTTGTTTTTTGTGATATGGCTTCCAAATCGACGATCGATTTTATTAGACTTGATCTACACTATCGAAAGTATTTGGAAACTAAATTTCATAACTTTTCGGTATCATTTACCTATCAAACGAGTAATATAAAAATGAACGGCTGCAAATAAAAATCTCATAAAAAATGATGATAAAAGACCTGAATTTAAGATCAGATACACTGATCTTACTCTAAATAGTAAAAAGAATTTGCTATAAAAATTTCATCAAATTTGGATTGTTTTACACCGTTAAATTCACAAACGCATCACATCTACCTTTAAAGTTATCAATTTTGAGACATTTTGATCACTAGCCAAATGATGCCGAAAAATTATGAAATTTAGTTTTCAAATACTTTCAATAGTGTTGATCAAGTCTAACGGAACTGATCGTCGATTTGGAAGCTGCATCACTGAAAATAACTTAGTAGCACGGAGGCTTCCGTTCTACCTATAGTATATCCGCCAGACTCTATATATTGAATGGTTTTTAAAAATTAAAGACTTAGTTATAAAAACGAAAAGATAAATACATCAAACTGTAAAAATGGCGCAAAAGTTAGGGCCTGTGTAACGTTTAACCTTTGCTCTGGCCGTCCATAAAGCGGAAAGAGAACCCACCGCTCTGAAGGGAGCACACCAATCGAAATTGGAGGAGAAACTTTCTCCACGACCATTCCCAAATTCTAAAATAACTGACCGTGGAGAGAGAGAGAAAATTAAAGGAAAGAGAGGAGTGAGAGAGAAGGGGAGAAGGGGAGACGAGGCAACGAGTTTTTTCAATTTTACTTCCTTTTTTTTTCTCATTGATTTTGATTTATGTTGAGGTTTTTGGTGTGAAGGACGAACAGTTCTACGCTGCTACGTTCTTATTTAATATCAAGTAGGGCTTTTCTTTTTCTTTTTCTTTTTTTTTTTTCTTTCCTTTCAGTTCTTTAGAGCTTTCCTAGCAAACCCAATTGATTTTGATTTTCTTTTATTTCTAATCTGAGTGAAAAAACGGTTTTCCGCGAGATAAATCATTGAATAGGAACGGCGATTCTCTTTATCATTTGATTCATTTATTGGTGCCTTAAATTCTTTGAGTTCCTTTTTCTTGATTCATTCTAATCAAGTTCTAATGTTATCTGTGCGTTTGAGTGATCCCTAGTTGGGTATTTGCCTTTTTCTAATAATTAGGGCAGCTTCCAAAGCATTCGTTCATCAGTATAATTTTTGTGTTAATATTGTTGGGAATGTGGGCAACACTATGCTAAAAAGAGAACTTTTGAGATTGCTTCCCCAAAATTTCCAAGCTCTTAGGATTGATCGTGCCTCGATGGCTTTAAATAATCAACTCTTTTCTGCAAGATTATGCAGTTTTAGTCAGTTTAGTGGTGAAAAGGAGAGTGCCAGTATTCACACAAAGACTTTAACTGATAGAACTAGTGGTTCGAGAGTACTGCCAAGTAATGCGTTGAGTTTGAAAAGCTGTTTGGATCGGCATGATGGCGTTTTGAGGAGAGCAGAAGTGGAAATTGTAAAAGCTAACCCCGTCGCACCTTGTCGTCGACCAGTTCACGATTCTGAATTGTTTGTTGGCGAGGTGGCGGCTGCGAAAACCGTGAATGGAAATGGTGCATGCCGACAAGGAAAATGTTTCCGGTTTCCCAAGTATATGGTGCCTGAGAAATTGGTTGTGGCAGTTGATGTGGATGAAGGTATGGTGTTAGTGCTGTGGTGCTATCTTTCACCTTTTGTAGATACATTTGCTGAATTAACTGTGATTCTCTTCAATTAATGATAGTAATAGTATTGTCGCTTATACTTGCTCGGCATTGTATATTTGTTGTTGATTTGATCCTGATGACTTGCTTTGCCTCTATCGTAGGATTTTCCTAACTAGTCAAAACAACATGAACAGAAGATACCACCCCCCCTCCCCCCACACACACAATCAAGAAAGTTATAGCATCAATTGAGATCTTGAAGAATTGCGAAATTTGGAAACTAACTTGGATAGATTCAAACTAAACTAAGAATGATTTAGTAGCACCATATTTGGTGGCAACCAGAAAAGGAATTATGTGTAACACTACATAGTCATTTTCTAAGTCTGTAGCAACATTGTGGAAATTTTGATGAAAGGATTTAAATGCCACGGCATGGGTTCATGCTGAGCACTTGCACACACGGTACGACACAGGCATGCCGTGCTATGCCGATGACTGTTGACGAAAACACCTTGTGTGTTGGCAGCATGAATTATTATTTTGTTTGGCATTAGTATGTTCAAATTGTTCTTTATATATTCTTCATCGAATCTTTTGTATTCTATTAATGATAATTACCTGTTAATTTCGAAAAAAAGAAAGAGGGTTTTGGGCATTGTCAGCATGGTGGGCACGGTTCATGCCGATGGGAACTTAAAACCTTGTTTTAATGTTGATACCTTTCTGCTCTAGGTGAGTGTGAAGAATTTAGTCAACCATCTATTCTTTTCAAATGTGCAGTGGTTGCTTGTGCCCATGGGGTAATTCAACAATTATGGTCACCGACAAACATAAGCGATGAATATGTTCTTAATTCAACAATTATTGTCAATGTTATGTAACCAACTTCTGGAAATTGATTTTTTTTTTTCCTTTAGAGAGAAGTATAAACAGTTTCTAACTACCAAAATACTGGTGTCTGTCCTTTTATGGTATTCTTCATGCATTTATATATCATTTGGTGCATATTGTTCTCCTATTGAAACTCTGTAAGCATAGGTGGCTTTGAAGTTGATTTCAAAAAAAATATAAAAAAAAAATTTTGTAGGATCTGACTTCTGAGGATATGTACAGTGAGCTAAATGATGCATTTTCCCCAGAAAGGGGAAAGAGATTTCTGTGATTCAACACTTTTATTTCTATACGCCATGGATGCATACTGATCTTAACATTGATTGTTCATACTTGTATGCTTTTGCACTTCTTTTACAGTTCTTGGAAGCTTTCTCACAGCATTGAACAGATTTATTGCCGACCGGTACTCTTTGAATCACTCAGTTTCGGAGTATTATGTTTATGAGTTTTTCAAGGTATGTTCATGGGCCTATTCGAACTGTTCGTTTGTTTTAGGCACACTCTTAATGTAGCACTCAATGATCTTATCATCTGCTTCATTTGTCACAATTGGTATGCTTATATTATTTTCTTCTGACTCTTTGCAGATATGGAAATGTTCTCGTGCTGAAGGTACGTGTTGATGCAGCGCTTTATTTCATTACTAAACATCTCATTTTAGTTCCAAAATTAGGGGACCGTTTGTGCAAACAACATAACTTTCTTGACCTCTATGTGCGCGTATATTGATCTCGAGTATTCTGCTAAATGTGGCAGCCGATTTTCGTGTTCATGAGTTCTTTAAAACTACCTACTTCCAAAATGGGATTCATCCCATCCCAGGTGCTCAACATGCTCTTCGGAATTTATCTTCCTTTTGCATCTTGTCTGTGGTGACGTAAGTTATTTTAATTTGCTTTAACATTATATCTGTCTAATTATGAAGCAATCTTCTTTTTTTTTTTTTTTAATTCTACATGCATACACTAAACCTTGAACTTGAATTTTGTTTTTCCAAAGATCTCGGCAGAATGTAATCAAAGATCACACACTTGAGTGGATTCAAAAGCACTATCCTGACTTGTTTCAGGAGATTCATTTTGGGAATCATTTTGCTTTGGACGGAGAATCAAAGCCAAAATCCGAAATTTGCAGGCAAGATTTATTGATTTATTTGCCGATTTGTAGAATTTCGTACACCTGAATGTTTGTTTTTCTCTTTCATATGTTTTGATTTCTTTTCTTTTTTCCTTTTTCTTTCACTTTGTCGTTTCACGATATAATATCATATATCAGAGGGTGGAAAATAACATTGAATATTTAATTATATTGATATAAGGTGTGCCTTTTCTGATAAAATGTGGTATTGAAGATTGTTTTGCAAATAGTATCTGTACTTTTGTAGGTTTTCTGTTACCTACAAAATTGTACAGTTTTAAATTATATTGCCTGTCCTATCCTTATCCAGATTTCCAAATGGTAATTATGTTGTCATGCAACTCATACTCACCTTGTAAACCAATTACCATATTTAAATGTGCAAGGGCGCCACCTTGGATTCAATTTGTTTTCTCCATGACCACTCTAATTTCACGGGTGATCAGTTATGAACTTCCATTACTACTGTTTATTAATTGGAATAGTAAATATTTATCACCGTACATTTACTTTTTCTAATACACCACTTTTAATTTTTTTTTTTATTTTTACTTTTATTTTTATGGTTTTATCTTTCCTTTGGTAACAACGCCTGCAGATCTCTGGGTGCTCAGATCCTAATTGACGACAACCCAAGGTATGCTTCAGAGTGTGCAGATGCTGGTATGAGAGTCTTGCTCTTTGATTACGATAACTCATACCCTTGGTGCAAAACTGGGGTCGAAAATTCGCACCCTCTTGTGACGAAGGTTCATAACTGGGAAGAAGTAGAGCAACTGCTGGTTTCTTGGGTAGCTTCTTCAACTTGAAAGAGAAGAACTTTATTCAAGTTGAAGATTAAATAGAGCATTAGGTGCCCCTCTTTTACTGGTTTTTCGAAACTATGCTTCTGGGCAGACATTGAGGGATCTAGATGAGTTGATAGGGACATTTTTCTGCTGCTTTTGTCGCACCTCAAATATATTTCAGTACCTGATTTTGCAGGTCCATCATTAAAGGATTTCCATTCATGTGAATTCAAATGCGAAAGTTGAAGTATCTGTAAATATGCACACAGACCTTTCTCAATGCATTGATATAAATTCTTTCAAAATAATCTTTTATAGATTTCAGTATATCTGTGGTCGTATCATTAAATTACTGCAAATTTCTGCTGATTTCCTTGTAAAAACCAGCACAGGCTAACTGATCATCAAATTGTACTCAGTACCATGTAATTGCCAAAAAGTTGTGTTTTATTTTTTCTCTTCTTTTCTTTTCTTTTTGTTTCTTTTCAAAATAGTAGGATAGTCGAGAGTATTTTAGCTCGTTTGGATGCATAAAGATTTTTTTTAGTTTACTTCATTTATTTACGTAAAGCTAGATTGGTAGTGTCTTTTTCACAACCACTATCACTTAACAGGTTGATTGCATTACTCTGCATAATCAAAATCGAGGACCTTGCAACAAAATCAAGTTACTACTAGGTTGCAATGACAGGTGTTTTTTTTTTTTTTTTTTTTTTTTTTTTTTTTTTTTTTTTTTTTTTTTTTATGATACACGTTAATGGTGGCAGAGCATTTCGCGTGCCTTCGTGTGCCTGTAGTCCAGTCCGTAGGGGTATTCCTGCACCTTCGTGTGCCGATACTGCAGTCCGTAGGGATGTTCTGCCACTCACAAATTTGTGCGAACGCGTTAACTCCCATTTGCACAGTGAGTTGTAGATTAACCGTGCGCAGTTTATCACTGGGCACTATCCCTTCCCTCGGGTGCTAGACGTTGGCATGGTTTTGCTAATTACGTGAGGATGATTCGTGGCACATAATTTGCCAACTTGACAAAATGTTCATCCGTTTGACCCTTAATAAAGGTATTCATTAGTTAGACTTGAATAATTATGCCTCATGTAACGTCCCAAACTCCAAAAAGGGGCTAAATTTATGTGTGAAATGTTTAAAGGGAATTAACATATATCTCCCAAGGTCCAAGATCAATTTGAAGTTACTCCGGATTTAAGTTAACACCAAACGGAAAAAAGTTCTTAGCTAAAAGGCACATCAATGGTGTCAAAACTTTGTATGATTTGTTTTTTTTTTTAAAAAAAAGGAAAATTTTAGAAAGTTCTGATCCAATCGAAGATGGAGTTAGGAACTGAGCACATTCAGCAAGAGAGTTTGGAACTGAGCACATTCAGCAAGAATCAAACTCGTTCGTACTAATGATACATTCACTTATTACAAAGAGTAAATCTAAAGCGGTCCAAAATACCCGATATTCCATGCTCGGCCCGGACCCTACCTGGACCCGAATCGGATCCGATAAAAGATGGATAGAATACGGGTTAAAATAATTACCCATTAAAGTTTCGGGTACGGGTCTGAATACTTTATACCCAGATCCGACTTGGACCCGACCCAAATCCGACCTTTTAATGGGGAGGGTCAGGAAGAGCTTTCAAATCTCGACCCAGACTTGGACCCAGTGAAATATCCGATAGTAAATAAAAAAATTTAAAGTTAAGGGATCAATTTCAATAGTACTTATAGATGAAGGGTCTCGGTATATTTTCATCCTAATAAAAATCCTAGTCGCTTTGTTTACTCCTTTTTTTTATTTTTTTTTTATTTTACTCATTTCTTTAACCCTAGCCGTTTACTGCTTGAATCTTTCTTTTGAATTAATTTTATTGGACGGTGCAACTAATTAGAACGCGAGTTTTCTATAGCGAGAGATTTATGATTTTTTTATAAACTGTTTAATAAAGTATATAAAAATAGGGATAATTGCCTATATACCCCTCATACGTTTAAAAATATCCAATTTACCCCTTTTTTTTTCTTTCTAAAATACCTATCATATATATTCCACCGTTATTGTAAAATAACCCTGCAGTTATCTCCTGTTAAGTTAACTTAGGTTAAACGTGAGTTAAATATCTACCACAGTTAAAAAAATTAAAATGCTAATTTTGCTCTTAACTTAATGATAAATAAGAAATGTTGGTGACGGTAGAGGGGTATATTTGAAAAGACCAAAAGTCAAAATACTTTTTGTGCCCCTAACTTTAAGGGCAAATAAGAAAGTCAGTGATGGTCGAAGGGTATATTTGAAAGGGCAAAATAGTAATTTTACAGAGATAACAGAGTTCATTAACAGATTTTAACTCTAAAGGTATATTAGAAATAGGTTGGAACGTAAAAAATGTATTTTCAATATTAGCCGTCTAAGAGGGGTAAATCGAAAAGTTGGGAACTTTTCAGGGGTATATAAGCAATTGTCCCATAAAAATATATGCATACGGGTATCTGTACCCGAACTAGATCCAACTCGTACCTGATCCATGATGGAACTCCCCTCGGCCAATCATCACTATACTTGGTCTTAAGTAGGAAACATACCGGTAATCACTACCCAGACCCGCTAAAATAGACCCGATAGGTATATTATTAACTTAAGTACTCAGATCTGGACCCGATCCGAAGTTAAATGGATAGGGTGTATATATATTTTTCTACCTATTTCTTTTTAGGATACGGGTATAGTATATCAACTATCTAGACTCGACCCGGTTCATAAACACCTTTAAGCAAATCTGATAATATCTAAAGTATTAAATTATGTCGAAACTTCCTTTTTTCACTATAATAATGATCAGTTAGCTTTTCTACTCTTTTGAATCATATGAATATAATATTGAATGACTCAAAATTTTACAATTTTACAAAAATGTGTCACTGCAATCTGACCATTGTTGCAGTATGAAGTAATAATTGTCAAAATTTTCGAAGAGTGCTTTGGTATTTATTGTTAAGCATTTTAATGTTTGTGGATTTTGTGAGCTCTATCGGAGTCTTGAAGATTTAAAGATGAAAAGACGAAGATTGAAGAGTCAAAGATTTGGACATTGAAGCTCATGAACTCCAGGTAAATTTATACGAAGTTAGTGGTGATTTATGATAATATATGTGTCTAGAAGTAATCAAAATAGGGATAAATTTGTCTAAATACAAAACTAAAGATTTTTTGGTGCCAGGATCCAGACCCTATGAGAGGATTCGGATCCTGAAAGGGTGTTCTGTCGACCATAATAGAGGATCCGAAACTTCACTAGAGGATTTGAATCCTGAACAACTAATTTGCTGTTTTGTAGGAACGATCTGAACCCTGCCTGAAGGATCTGAATCATGAACGACTTCGGGACCCTGAACAAAGGATCCGAATCCTGGACTCGTCAGATTTTTTTAAATCAATTTTTGTAATCCTAATCTAATTCTAATTGCTTCCAACCCTATAAATAAGATGTGGGGATCTTTTTAAAACATGATTAAGAATATTTTATCTTTGGGAAAACCCTTGAAATTTGTGGGTGGCCATCTCTCTCACCTTCAACATCAAGTTTCTTTCTCATCCTGATTCTTGGAGCCCTAACTCAAATTTTCTCTCAAAGAATCAAATTAAAAATTGCTTAGAGATCCTTCCACAGATTATATGTTTTTCTAAGCATCAAATCACCACAAACTATTAATTGTTTGCACCCTGGACGAAGTGAACGTGCATGGATTCGCGTGACGACCAAGGATTTGGTGGATGCTTCGTCAATTCGAGGCATGGATGCTGCATGGATTCGTAGCGTGATTGAGTAAAGGAGCTCAATCGATTGAGACCAATGATCAAGATCTAGTACGAACGTAGGATAAAGGTTGAATCATAGATTCGGTATATTACCTTATACTCAATTTTATTCTTTAGCGGATTTTTCATGTGATTGGTCCCGTGGGTTATTTATTCTGCTTGGAATTTTTTCACATAAATTTTCGGTGTGCTATTTTTAATTTTCACATTTATGTTAAAATATATTGAGTTGGTTGTTTTTACTGTTTATATCTACTCACTCCTTGTAGGTGTTTTTCTACCTATTAGGTCCTTGGGATTAACTACTCACAAGTGGTATCAGAGCTAGTGTATGTTTGTAAACTATAAGTGAGGGTGGTAATATCAACGGGCCTCTGCTTTTCAATGGCACAAATTATGCACACTACAAGGTTAGCATGAGGGCTTTTTTGACAGCCATCAACGAGCGGGCCTGACAATCGGTCGAATACGAATGAAAACATCCAACTGAAACTAATATTAATGTTGTCACTCCCAAACCTCAGAATAAGTGGACCAAAGAAGAAATTGATTCATCTTCTTATAATGGCAAGGGGATCAATGCTTTATTTAATATTTTATCTCAGACCGAGTTCTCACACGTTTTTACATGTGAAATAACCAAGGAGATTTGGAACAATCTTAAAGTCATGCATAAAGGAACAAGCTTGGTAAAGGTTCAGAAACTCCAAATGCTTACTAGCAAATTCGATTCTATTCGCATGGAGAAATATGAAACCTTTACCGAGTATTATACTTATTTGCAAGATATTATTAATACATGCATGAATTTAGGAGAGAAGATCTCAGAGTCTAAAGCTATAATAAAATTTTGAGAAATAGTAAAACATCTGGATAAGCTTAAGATAGAATAGTTAGTAGGTGCTTTATAAATTTATGAAATGACTTTTCCTACTAATTCATCTTCTGTCAAATCTTCTAAAGACTACAAGAAAAAAAAGAAGACACAAAACTCTTCATCTTCGGATTAGGATGAAAATGCTTCAACGGAAGATTTTGTGAAACAGTTGGCTCTTTTAATGAAGAAACTTTGTCGGAACTTCAAAAAGAACTGAGCCAACAGATCATCTTCATCCTTGAAGCAATCAAAGATCAAAAGGAGTTCAAGGATGAAGTCCACGAAATCTGAGAACTCTTCTAAGGAGAAAAAAAAGTCCTGAAGGACAAATTCAATGTTACAAATGCAGAGGCTTTGGTCGTATTGTATCAGATTGTCCTAATAAAAAATTGTCACACTTCAGTCCTACAGCAGAAGCCCCCAGGCATGCGAACATATCTACCGCATATGCCAGGACACATCTTGTCATGCCCCGAGCCCGCCACTTTGGTCAGATTTGGGCACGCCAACAGACCGCCGAACGGACAGGGTTTCCTCTGTACCGCGTACAGAGTCTCCCCTGTATGTCCAAGGCGTCACAATCCATACAATACGCGAGGTTCCAACCAGAAACAGCATACAAGCAAAGATTGCATAAGGAAGGTATCGAAAACATAAATACACCTATACTACTATAAGCATTCAAC
This sequence comes from Ananas comosus, assembly GCF_001540865.1. Classification (NCBI taxonomy): domain Eukaryota; kingdom Viridiplantae; phylum Streptophyta; class Magnoliopsida; order Poales; family Bromeliaceae; genus Ananas; species Ananas comosus. The sequence goes on from NC_033626.1 coordinate 7,534,711, forward strand.
TGACATACATTTTACATCACATATTATACTTTTCATTCTCTTTTTAGCTTCCAAATAAAATCTAGTTTTAACAAGATTATTACAGCTTTGTTCTTTTCTTTTCTTTTACATCCCTAAGTAGCCGACTCAGGGTACTGTTATCTCTGGTCTCGGTGGTAGAGCGCTAACTAGGGAGCTACGCCCTTTCCTCGCATCGCCGCGCCGCTCGCGTGTGAATCTGTAACCCCCAAAAACAACACGGGGGTGAGAACTATTGTCCATAGTTTTCAGTGGGTACGGCCACCCAAGAAAAAAGCTCGACCCACCAGGTTCAAAGGAGGCACTGCAAACATGTTAGTCCAACAAATATCCACAAATATATATATAATTCATGCAACTAACATTTATCATGTTCATGCCTCACAATATGCAATATGCAAATCATGCAACTCATGCAAGTAGATTAATTGATTCTACTCTTTATTCTTAGCCATTCTTTACTATTAGCCATTCTTTATCGCTAATCATTCTTTATTCTTAGTCGCACTATGTTCATTGGCAATTCTTTCCTAAGGTTACTTTACCTTAGCCAACTTTGCCACTCGACTCGGTCTTGAGTCAATCCACCGAGAATAGTCTGCGCTCTGTCAAGCTCGAGGCGAAGGAAGTCTCATATGCACCTCAGCCTTAAATCCTCTCGACTATGGGTCTACTCACAGGGTGAGGATATACCGTCGAACCCCGGACCCCAAGTCACTCAATGGACCTACGGGCGAGGAGAACCAACATACCCGCGTCCACATTCTCATGGCATACTGGGTGAGGAGAACCAACATACCCGTTGAATCACTGCCGGGCGAGGAGAACCAACATACCCGCAGTTATGATTCTCATTTGCCATTCCACTTACCGAGCGAGGAGAACCAACATACCCGTTGAATCACTATCGGGCGAGGAGAACCAACATACCCACAGTTCTGATTCACTTGCGCTCGGTCGCGAGTCTTATCCGCTGCACTAGCAGCCGCTGCACTAGTAGCCTTCATTCCTAGGGATTCCAGAATCCACATTCACATCTCTAGGGTTGGTCTTATACCCTATAGTGTCGACCTATCTAGGTCCAAGCCATTATTCAACCTAAGTTTAATACATTAGGTTCGTTGCCACTATGCTCATAGCCTAGGTTCATTAACACTAGGTTCAATGTTCTTTACTATCTAGATTCATTCGACTCTAGGTTCAATGTCACTATATTCATAACCTAGGTTTACTTGACTCTAGGTTCAATGCCACTCGTGTCATAACATAGGTTTATTTAATTCCAAGTTCATTGCCACTCATGATTCGCCTATGTTCATTTACACTAGGCTTCAATGCTATTCATTATACTTGTCATCCTAGTTATTCCCACTTAGGAATCTTAATTAACATGCCACTCAATGTTCTTATTTTCCTAGTTGTCCATACCTAGGATTCTTAATTAACATGTCACTCAATGTTCTTACTTTCCAATGTCAAGTTCTTTACTCTACTTAGAGTTATCGATCCAAATTCACATTCATATGAATCTAGCATATTCTCGCATTATGTCAATATACATGTGTTCTTTAACATTTCCTATACATGTCTATGTTCTTATCAAAATAGTAATCAATATACATTTGGCATATAACTCATATAGCATATATCTCATGCATCATTTACAATTTGGACTACCATTACATGCACTCATTACTAGCACATATGTTATACATTCATTTAACATTTAGCTCATGTATTCACTTAGCATATATCTTATGCATTTAAATTAGCATCTATCTCAATCATGCATTCTTTTAGCATATATCATGCATACCCAATTAGCATATGTCCTATACCTTCACTTAGCATATACTCTATGCATTCTTTATTAGAATCTCAATTATGCATTCTTTTACTAGCATACATCTCATGCATTTGCAATTAGAATCTAACTCATGCATTCTTTAGCATACATCATTCACTTGGCAATTTTACTACCACTTCATGCATCAAAATTAAACACACTTCACTTTGGCATGGAAGCGACCTAATCGCTTTGGTAGAGCACAACCAACCGAATATTGCTCTCCGATTGCTTGTAGTCACTTGCAATCGGGCTCCCACGGCACACGTGATCCGGTTCAGCTCCAACTCGCAATTGATCACCGAACACCCAACAATCCGCAACGAAAGGTCATCAAGGGTTCATTTCTAACCTTCAATTAGAGATCCAAAAGATTAAATGAGATCAAAACCCTTATTTACTTCAAAACCCCAAAACCCTCATTCTAACCATAGCATGAACAAAATCTCCAAATAATCCAAACTAAATGGAGAAACATGCTAAGAGTACTCTAGAGATCATTAGAATCTCACACACAAAGGATTTAATCAAAAATCCCAATTGCAACCCTAGGTTTCCATTTCATCAAGAGAGTCTCATTAATCATGATAATCTCTTCATTAAACTAGTTTAGAATCATATAAGGTTTCCATTTATATCATTCTCAAAAGATTTACACAAAACCCTAACCTTAAATCTACAAAATCTCACCTTGTTCTCCAAGCTTCCAAGCTAAATCCACCATTAGAGAGCTTGCTTCACCATTAGAGAGCTCCAAGCTTCATCTCCAACTTCATCTTCTCCAACCTCTCCTCTTTAATGGAGAAACTTGCTAGAGAGAGAAAGCTAGGGGAGAGAGAGATGTGAGGTGTGAGCTAAAGAGCAAGAGAGAAAGAGAGAGGGCTTGCTTCCTCTCCTCTCTCTCTCTCGGGTTCGAACCAGGACAAAGGCTGAAAGCCTTTTGTTACATACATAGGCCCCCCAACAACATTGAAATTTCAGTTTAGCAGCTCAGAATCTGATACTTTTCGCCGGAGCCCTTCTGAATGTCCGTTTTCTCTCAAATGTGACAGTCAGTCTCGGTTTAAGCTAATAAAATGAAAAATATCTTAACTTTTCAGTTTCGACCATCTTTGGTAACCGAAAGCTCTACTGAACTGAAATCTCTAGCAGATAGCAGTCGGATTTTATTTTCCACTTTCCGAGTGTCGGAATGACATGAAACTTTAAATCTAGCCTCATAAAAATAATCCCGACATATTCTCAAGTTTTCATAATTTTTTGACACTGTGAATTTTCTACTAAAATATCAGCTCCGTTTCTCACAGAAAATTCTAAATTTTCTATTTCCGTTCCGATTTCAGCATAAGTCGTTTCCGACTTGTATTTTACTTCTCTAAGTCAAATAAAAATAGTAGCTCACACTACTTTTATTTATATTTACTTTTATACTAAAAATCCGGTATATTACACATCTTGCACACGCGAAGCGTCCAACAAAGTTGTAGTAAACGAGCAAATCTATAGCTACAAAAGTATCAGAGCGATGTATAAAACTAAACCTACCAACTATCACTATGCAAAAATCCGTGCAATCATCACTCCCTAAATATAGATACAAGTAAGAGGCCCAGGCCTCACCTAGTCCTGATGTATAGTACAATACCCAAAAGCTAGCTAGCTAATAGTCCTCTTCAGCAGCTCACAAACATTGGTAGGAGTCACTATCTACATGCTGAAATTTCAATAACTTAGAAGGAATTTCGAAAAATTTTTAACCCTTTAAAACCCTAATTAAGAGATTGGAAATCACGGGAAACAATATGATTTCTAGAGATAAAATTGTTTTAGGGTTCGAAAGTGGTAATGAACCGATTTGCTTGCGTTTATGGCAAGAGAACTTGGGATAAAAGCTTGAAGCTCAAGAGAAAGGCCTAATTGCAAGTGACAACAGGCAATTAGGAGTCTGCTAAAGAGCAAAGGTGTCACCTCTCATGTCTAGAGATTAATAATTAACTAGACTAAGTGATAAAATGGTTGCATGGTAGTTATTGGTCATAAGATGTATGTATGAGCATATGTTATTTGTATTAATTGGTTTTCACTATCTATGCATGAGTAGATGTGCTTGCATGTAATACATGTTAATTAGGGTGCCAATTTCATGAGATAAATAAATGCATGCATGGTTGGTTGTGAACCTATGTTGTGGACTGTATAATAGGTTGATTTTCTTTAGGGTCACTAGAGAACTCAACACGTGAACATAGAAAACCTAGTGTCATGGAACATAGGTTCAGAATATAGTTGTAGGAAAACCACTTGGATTGAAACGTCATTGAACCTAGTATCATTGAATATAGGTTGGAAATATAGTTGTAGAATGACCACATGAACATGAATGACTCGAACCTAGAAAGGTTGACAATATAGGGCAAAGGTAATGGACCCTTGTGACCTACAAAGAATAAATTTCGGAACTCCTAACGACCCGATGGCTGGGGGTGGTCGACAATTTTGTCACTCCTGGCCTTGCCTAGTCTTGATGTATAGTACATACAATACCCAAAAGCTAACTAGTTGACGGTCCTCTTCCGCAGCTCACAAACATTGGTAGGAGTCGCTATCTACATGCTGAAATTTCAATAACTTAGAAGGAATTTCGAAAATTTCGGTAAACATTAACTTACCGGAAGAGCTAAACCAACCACAGAACAAAGGACTCGAGGACTACCAACTCAATCAATTCCCTCTCAAGCTACTATACTGCTGGAACCTCTGGCAGCAAGATCTGGACGCCCAAACCTGAGCCCAGATCCTCAACTAGTAGTCCATAACAGCAAGAGATCAACATGAATCCACAATTCAAAAATCTAGAATTGGAGTTCAAACTTACTTAAACTTACCTTCTAAAGTGTTAAGGATTTTATAGGTTGGCGAATTTCGTAAAGTTGTTTGGAGTCTTGAAGAGTTGATCGCAGAAAATTTCGAGAAAAGATTCAAATTAGAGGACAAAGACTTATTCAGAAAGATCGACACCTAAGGTATGTAGAAAAAATTATTTGTGGTGAAGTTACGTGATTAAAATAAGTTCAGAAGGCTTAGATTGTTTTTAAACATATTTACTGAACTTTCTTATGTTCTGGGACCGGTCTCTGAAATGGAGAGACCGGTTCCCCCAAGGTCCTCACTGCGTAATTCCTGATGCAACCGGTCCCCTGTGATGAGAGACCGGTTCCCGAACCTTGGTGGTTCTGTCACGCAGCGAGGGACCGGTCTCAAGTTTGAGAGACCGGTTCCCGAACGTGGGGTTTTTGGTCACGCAGGGAGGGACCGGTTCCTCACTTGAGAGACCGGTCTCTCACAGACCGGTCTCCTCGACAGGACCGGTCTCTGAGGACGACACAGGTTTTTGAAATCGACTTTTTGCAATCCTAGTCTACTTCTAAGTCTTCTAAACATATAAATAAGCTATGTGGGTCATCTAAAATTAAGGCTTTGAATATTTTACCAATTCTAAACCCTAGAAACTCGTTTTCTTCGCTTCGATTTACATGATGAGTTTCTAGCAATCAACATCGGCTTGTTTCTTCGTTTTTACTCAATATTTCTTACAAGAATCAAGTAGATGATTGATTAAAGGTGAATCCTCATAGCTTATGGTTTTCAAAAGATAAATCACCGCAAATCTTCAATTCTACAAGCTCCGGAAGGAGGTTCGGCGCGTGGATCTCGCGTGAAGCCGAGGATTCGGTGGACGCTTCGAGGAGTTGAGGCGTTGACGCTGCGAGGAGTTGCAGCAAGGTCGATTGGTGGATTCCTATCGATCGAGGACCGGCAAAGATCACCGTCAACAAGAAATCGGTAAATTGAGTCGCGTGTTTTTTGTCGAAATCACTTGTACTCAAGTTTTCTTAGTGGATTTTCTTTGCGTGATCGGTCCCGTGGGTTTTTCACTCCGAATTGGAGTTTTCCCACGTTAAATTCTCGGTGTGCTATTTTAATTTCCGCTATTGTGTTTGTTTGCATCGAGATTTTTCGAGTTTGCCGGATTTACACCTATTCACCCCCCTCTAGGTGTTACTTACCTTTTAGATCCTCGGGATCCATAACTTACATAAAGTAGGATTAGACCCTAAATTAGGGTACACTACTTGTCCATAGCTCAAAACAGCACTACGAGCCCCCTTAGCCGCAATTCGGATCTAAAAAGGGTGGCCCAAATTTGCATCCAGAATTCAGCACTACAGTTCAAAATCAATTAAGCTAAACTTTGGGAATTCTAACTTGTAAATTCAGTGGAAAAAAGGGGGGTCTAAAACTTGCAGAAATGCGGAAAGAACCCATCCAAATCTAGCAATCAACTCTCTAACAAAATCTAGATTCAAAATTCCACCAAAATCAAGTGAAGTCCCTAAAATCTGTATTACTACACAGGAACTTCAAAATTTTGAATATTTCTCACCTTCAAATATGAAAATTTTGGTGAGGAATGCACCAAAACCAGTGGAGAAGGATGGGGAACCATTTCCAAGTCTGAAATTTCCATTACAACAAAAATTGAACCATGAAAATCCAAGAAATCCAACTAAATTCCAAAATTAGCTCAAAACCTCCAATTCGACTCAATTTTCGAAAATTGACATCACTAACCTAGAAAAGATGAAGAAGGTAGTTAACACACTCTCTTTCAAGTCTACAACCCACGAATTGCACCTCCACAGCATCAGGTTACAACAAAAGTCCACAAAATCCAGGTTTGCTGCTGCTACAAGCTGAATTCTTACTAATGCAACAATGCTCTAGGGAGAAATAGTGAATCTGAGTTAAATTTTGGCTGGGGAAAGGAGTTCCCTGAGAAGGAGAGGAGAAAAGCTCAATGGGGACGTCCACCCACTTTTATAAAGGTGTTGAAAGGGTAAAATGAACCCTAGAAAAAATAGGAACTAAACTTGTCACTACAAAAAATCTAGAATTCGGTTGCCTTAAACCCAGAATTGGGCGCCCTAAATAGTTCGCCACACCGAAATGAAAGTCTGGAGAGTTAACCTGGTCCAGCAGCCCATATCTACCACCTGCCACATGTCCACCTGCCACATGTCAAAATGATCGATATTCACGAGAGATGCTGCCAAACCCAATCTGGGCTCACTTCTAGCCCCCTAAACTGGGCCCGAAATGACTTTAGTAACAAATACCAAATAGCACTCCAAATCTAAGCACCCTAATTCAACTTCCGGGCCCCCTAAACTACCAAAACTATAGTTTTGGCCTATTTGAGTGTGCCAAATCTGTTTTCGCATCCATTTCGCGCCAAAACGACTCCGACTCATCCCAATACTCTACAAATGTGTCAATCAATCACTAATATTGTATTCACACCGATAGCTAAACCCCAAGGACACTACAACTAGGCGCCCAGAAAATAATTCAAACGCACCCAAAAAGGGATTCCAAATGATCAGGTGTAACAAAAGTCGTCCGAAATAGCTTGAACAGGAGTTTCTACCTACTACAGTTTTGAGATATCTATTAATATCCTTATTACCATTGTTATCTTCTTTGCATATCCATGTAACTGTATTTGAGATGATTTGATATTATTAGCACGATGATTATAATGGATTGGGATTCTTTATCCTTATTGTATATTAATCATATTGAGATCCTATTATACATGCAAAACTGTAAAACTGCTAAAAGTATTACTGACAAATAGCGAGACTTATGACATATGGCTATGATTGAGGATATTTGGGGATTGCCAGTTATGATCTGTTTGATCGCTACACATGACCATAGCCTATATTGGGCCAGTTGAGCTCGGTTGTGAGCCGTGTGACACTATGATACTCGGTAGGGTCGCACCCCACGAGTGCCTCTCCGGAGCTGCAGCAGTTGACTAGATCTGTTAGGTGTATGCATGCGGGTCGGACCACCAAGTCAAGGTTGGTTACTGGACATGCGACAGCGTAAGCTTGGTCGAACTAATAAGCCGGTCGAAGCAATTGAGTCTTATGAGTTTACTTATCAGATATTCGCATAATGACTCTTGTTACTACACTGATTTTTATAGTGACACTTTTCCTATTCATTTACTTTCACCACTACTATAGAGGCATGATAGTACAGTATTCATTAGTTCATTTCATATTATACTCTATTACTCGTTTGTTATTTACTACACTTCTAATAGACCTAGTAGTGTAGCTCATCGTCTCATCAACTGTACCCACTAGGAACTATTGATTACAATTCTCACACCCCCTTTTGTTTTCTTTTTTAGAGAATTCAGCACCAAGTACAGCTGCAGGTCAAGATAAGGAGATACCGAACTAGATAGCACCTCCTACCCTAATGTGCGACAACTAGAAGAGGACCCTACTGATAATCTTTTGTATACAAGCTTGTATATCATGTATTATCAGGGTTTGTGAGAGATGTATTAATATTTCTATGTTGGTTGTTGGAGACGATGTATACATATATGCTTCGTGTGATATTGTGAGATAGTGGATATGTTTATATATATGCTACTATACCTTTGTTTATTTTATATACTCTAATACATGCATAGTCGTGAACTCTAGGTATGTTGAGAGGTTTGTTGTACACTACGGATGCACGGGGTGTTCCTCGTGCATCCAACGAGTCTGTTTACGTGCTCAGAGGCTTCCTTTGCAATCACGAGGTGTTACAGATTAAGTTGGTATCGGAGCATAGGAATAGGTCAAACGGACCTAGGAGACCCTAGGATTTTGGCTAACCTTAGGGATATAGGACATGAGTAAAGCGACTTGTAAGTGAAAGTTTGCGACTGGGTCATCTGAACTCTTTAAAAGGAATTGAAGAGTGACTGACACGTCTTTCATATGCTGGATAATTATGTTGGCTGCAGACAACATAATGTCATAGAAGAAAGAGATGCGCTCTAGACTTTCACCTAATTAAATCGAGTGTTTGGTTCTTTTTACGTGTAATTAATGTATATATGTGTTGTTTCAGCTGCTTAGAATGCCACCACATATGCAACCACAGACGAGGCCCACCCCAGCATAGCCTGAGGAGTCAGCTCGGTTTGAGCCTAGTGAGGTGCTGGGTCAGCATGAGCCCAGTGAGGCGTGAGAGCTGTAGGAGCAGGTGCCGATGTGAGACAGGCACTGGCGAGGCAGGCTGAGACCTCCCAGCGACAGGAGGAATACATGGAAAAGATGTGTGAAATGTTGGAGCAGCAGATGAGTGCCCCACAATGAGCTCCCGAGAAGCACGCACCTTTGCTACTTGCACCAGCGAGTGCCCCACTAGCAGCGACTCCCTGACTGATGCCACTACAGCTAAACCGACGACCTTGGGGGATACTCCAGTTGCCTCTCAGGGCATGTCGAAGACTAAGCAGAAGAGGATCCCGACGAGACTTGTCAATTTCAGAAGATTTGATCTGCCCTTATTTAGAGATGACAACATCGAAGCCTAAGCAATGGAAGCATGAGTAGGAGAGATGGAAAAGCTTTTTGAGGATTTATTCATTCCTGAGGAGGACCGGGTGCATCTAGCAGTCCATTGTTTGGAAGGAAATGCCCAAGTACAGTAGAGGAGAGCACGGATTGGCAGGCCGTTGGGCGCACCCTCTTTTGACACAGGAAAAGTTCCAAGGAATGCTATATGGAATGTATTTTTTGGACAATGTAAAGGGAAAAAAACTAAAAGATGATCTCAAGAAGTGTCGACAAGGGGATAGTGTACAAGAGTATTTGAGGGAATTTAGCTAACTTTTTAATTGCATGTCATTCATTGCCCCAAATGATCGACACCGAGCTGACTTTTTTGAGGGAGGTTTGAGGCCCGAGATTTATCACTTGGTGTAGTTGCAGCACCTTCAGACATTAGATGAAGTAGTAGAGATGGCCTTACGAGCCGAACGGGGTGCAGCTGTGATGAAGGAAGAAATTAAGGCATTAGAAAAAGGAAAGGAGAAGAAGCGCCCAACAGAGAGTAAACGGGTAAACTGCATTGTTACCCCCTAAACTTTTGGCAAAGTTTCACTTTACCCCTCGAACTTCTAAAATGGACATCTAACCCTCTAAACTTTAATATTTCATTCATGTCATCCCTTTCGTCAGTTGTCCGTCAAGCTCCGTTAACCGAAAACTGACGGAAGGAGTAAAACGAATGAAATATTAGAGTTTAGGGTGTTCAATGTCTATTTTAGGAGTTTGGGGGGTTAAGTGAAACTCGCCAAAAGTTCAGGAGGTAGTAGTGCAATTTTCCCCCTAGGACTCTTGACTATAAATTATTTTATTATAATATGTTACTTATGGATTGACTACTAACTCTCAAGTTAGTGATCATGCTTGATTTTAAATTTATATATATTTTTTATCCTCAAATAAATCATACCATAGTTTATCCTATATTTTATTGTAATAAAATAAAAGCGAAAGAAATGAATTAGAGTGGCTTAAAGATAAGAACAAAGTGATACTAACTACCTACGATGCTCAAACACTCTACTGTCCTGGTGTACTTGCTAATATGGTTGATTTACAATAGGTGTCCACACTAAGATATAGAGATTTTAATTCTTAGTTAATTTTCAGTTAATTCTTTCGCTTTTATTTTATTACAATAAAATGTAGAATAAATTATTGTATGATTTATTTTAGGATAAAAAATATATATAAATTCAAAATCAAGTATGATCACTAATTTGAGGGTTAGTAGTCAATCCATAAATAACATATTATAATAAAATAATTTACAGTCAAGAGTGTTAGAGGTAAATTGCACTGCTACCACATGAACTTTTGGCGAGTTAATTAACACCCCAAACTCCTAAAATAGACATTTAACATCTTAAACTCTAATATTTCATTCGTTTTACCCCTTCCGTCAGTTTCTAGTTAACGGAGCTTGACGGAAACTGACGGAAGGGGTAACATGAATGAAATATTAGAGTTTATGGAGTTAGATGTCCATTTTAGGAGTTCGAGGGGTAAAGTGAAACTTCGCCAAAAGTTCAGGAGGTAACAATGCAATTTACCCAAGAGTAAACTATATGGTAAAATGGATTTGATCTCCACTTTGTCTAAAGTTTTCATAATTTAAATACCTGTATTTTAGTAAAGTGTATATTAAACTACTGATTCATGTGCATATAATGAAATTTGAAAGGTCTTGTTGGCTTAGGAGCACTTGACCTAGAAAATAATTTTTCAACCCATTTGTCATGCTAAACTAAGAGCATATGTTTTATGAAAATAGAGTATTATATAAACCTTGAAACATAGATGACATCATAGTGACGTTAAACCTAGGATGGAGCCTAGTGTCACGGACTTAGCGTTTTTGTTCGCAAAGCCCGTGCGGCGCCCACCTTTCCTGCTCGAAGATGGACAAGCCTTTGTCCCTATTGCTAGCCCGGACCTTCGCGTCCTACGACACCCTTTGAGTTCCCAGTACTTTGAGTACCCTCAATACCCACTGAGAACTCGAAAACCGTAAATACTCCCGAGTAATACATCCGAGTAATATATACATTATTACCTACTCAATACACCATCACCCACTCAACTTTTCCGTGGAAACCCGGATATTTATCACCCCAACCGATTCTGGTACTGTGTGTTCTCTCTCACACAAACATACGACAAACATCCAACATTAAGAGTAAAGATTCATCACATCATGAATCAGAAAACTCTCTTGGAGACGGAGAAAGAGAAACAGTAAAGGGAAACGTATGAATCAGT
>NC_033626.1:7549428-7657341 GCF_001540865.1 Ananas comosus
ACTAAGTACTACACTACTTAGAAATGAGAATTACAACCTACAAACAGCATACAAACACACTCTCTCTTGTGTGTCATGGTCTTAGCCAACCCCACTATTTATAGGCCCAAAGGTGCCTTTTCAACTCACCCACTACCACATAACTCACCCATTATTACATATATAATGAGCCTACATAATGAGCCCTCATAAATGCCAAAAGCTCAAGAGTCACCCATAACTCCCATGAGTTTCATGACCCTTGAGTTTCCCACAGCGGGTTGGGTTTGGGTCTACTTGCCAACCCGATTCGACCCGTTTTCAACCCGAACTCGCTAAGCAGATTTGGGCCAGAGACCGGGCTGCATAGGAATTTTTCGAAGTCCCTGACACTAGGGTGTGGAACATAAAGACACATGGACATCTAGACAAACTTGAACTAGATAACAAGGGAATGTGTCAGTGAACTTAATGGTTAGCCCTAGAAGTCATGAGAAGTTAAGGTATAACTATGATACAAGTCGTGACCATTTGGAAGTGTCGAAACGAGAGATGTCGATTCCCCTCAACTCCCTACTGCATATAGCTCCATGTTTATTCCCCTCAACCCCCTACTTCACATCGAGAGATGCCGATAACCCTCGAATCCCTACCGTACTTGGAGATGCCGATTTCCTTCGACTTCATGTGCCTACCATTTTAAGAAATACCGATAGCCCTCGACACTCCATAAGGTGTTTAGCAAGAAGTGGAATCAAACCAAAAGATTGGTTAGTGATAAGAAAAGATAGGGACAATCAAGTAGGCCAATGATAGAATAAATTATTGTTGCATATTGTATATATTTGAGGCATAGCAATTGTATTTTTCTTTTCTGCATCACTATTGTAGTAATAGTAGATTCTTTTTTTATTATTTTACTAATACCTTTTTTAGACAGAGTGAGTGTAGAACGTCACTTTCAGAACTATGTATTACGAGGTGAGGCCCAGAATCACAGCAAAGGCATCGCAAGTTAGATTATTCGTGAGTTGGTTTAGGGAGTATTATCTTTTTATATAAACATGAATCATGTAATATTTTGGAAAACCACAGTTGTAAAATCAAGAGACTTATAGCAATAGTTTTAATTTAGAAGTTTAATTACTCATATCATATTATGTAGATATAGATTGGCATATGTTTTCGCTCTGTACGGGTAGGAGAAACCTAACCTTTTCGGCCGATCTGTTGTACGTGACCGAGCGAGTTCATTTGGTAGGACTTGGGGGTAACAAAACTCTAAATGCTAAAGCAAAACGATAAACATAATAATAATATTCGATTAAAGGAAGCTCTCTTACATGATATGATTTAAAGAGTTAATGTACTCATACCATACATACACTGTACAGATTGGCATCTGTCCTTGCTTTCTGCGGATAGAAGAAACATTATCCGTTCGGCGGGTTTGTTGTTTGTGCCCGAGCGAGTTCATTTAGTGGAACTTGGGAGCTACAAAACCCTAAATACTAAACGAACAAGGTAAACGTAATAATAATATTCGATTAAAAGAAGCTGTCTCTTTCATAGTATGATTTAAAGAGTTATCGCACCGTCATCGTATTTACTCCGGCCAACAAAAAAAATGAAGTTTTCCCATCCTCCTCAGGTAGATAATGTAAAATGAGCATAGATTCACACGGTAAAAAGGCTACTGCCTTTTTTCATTATACAGTTTTCTGAGAAACATCCACTCTACGACATAGTTGAATCTGACGAGTAGACAACCTGTAAATTTTTACTTCTTTAAAGCCTTAATCTATGATTGCATTCAACTCATTATTTATCTTATCATTCATGAACATAGATTGAGGGAGAAAGCGAAGATTACATGCAACTTCATACATTTAGCATCCCTGAGCAAAAATTGCTCAGGCTGCATTAGCAAATATTTTTCCTAATAATGGAAAAGTTCACTGATTTATAAAAGGATCCTCCAAATAGCACATGAATTTAGGAATAATAAATTTACAGCATGTCCTGCAGAAAGTCTTAAAAGTGATCCTTTCATGAGGTTTCAACTTTCTCCAATAAAGTTATACCACATGCTTCCAAGATCTCCAAAGCTGTCATGTATTTGAAAATCAATTATATTCAGTCTTACCATAGCATTAAGAAAGGCCCCTAAGATTTTCTTTGAGCAATACTATCGATACACCCCAAAGTGGATTGTACATCTTACACCCGCTCCTTCATAAGGTTATTAATACTCTATCTGTCACACCAATTTTTTTTTATTTTTAAAAACTAATTGAATTTTTATCAACCCTCGGATGCGGGGTGTAAGATCTACACCCCCTTTTTGGGTGTACAAGAAGCATTTTCCATTTTCTTTCTCCTTTCCGTTATGTATTTTATATATATATATATATATGTAAACCCTTCCATTTTGTGCTCACCTGGTATGTAGACTTCAGATTGTAGAGGTCTAACGACACCTCTCTGTTGGATTCTGTTCTGAAGCAAGAGCTGTAAAAAATATATAAATGTTCAAACAGTCATTTCACTTTGTATTTGGTATTAAAAATTGGGTAACAACCTATTGCTATTCTTCCAATTATATAACACTAGGAATTACCTGAGCTCCTACGGCTGCTGGAATTCCAACAGTAAGCGCCATTGCGGTGGTTGTTTTACCATTTTTTGTCCTCCCAAACTCTAGTAGGGTTGCTCGGTGGTTTTCTCTAGGTCCATCATCAGGAAATTCCACCTCCACTTCATGATGCAAGAGCACCATATCCTGCATAACAAGTGGGGTTAAAGTGTGGGTCAATTCAAAAAATATAATGTGAATGCTCTACAGACAGAAGAATATAACGTGAATGCTCTACAGACCTTTTTTTTTAGGACACACTATTAGACTTAGTTAATAAGGAACTATTTGATTCATGAGATACAAACAAACAAAACAAATAACAATAAGAATGAGAAGAAAATGATACAAACATAACCAATAACAAGAAGGATGAGAAGAAAACGATACAAAGTTGAACGTTATAAAATTCCGATCTCTGTGATCTTAAGAAAGAAGATACTTACATTTATTGATCGCATAATATTTTAACAGAACAGTGCAGTTTAAACAACAGAACTAGAACTTTGAACTTCTAAAATTCCTAGTTTAAATTGAAGAACATAATTCATTGATAAAAGAAAACTTGAGACAACAACAATCTGTGATGCTATATGGTTGGATTATTACAAGTTCAACTTGAGACAAAAATGTGCCATCATCAAAAGAAAGTTATTTTTTCTTGTAGTTCAAGTCACATAATAATCTGTTCTCACTATCTGCAACAATCATCAGTCCTAGTGTGCACATTAGCAGATAAGTCGCAATACTGTGAATGATTAAAATAGGAAGATAAGAAGCCTGTTATCTCTGATGGACAAAACTGACAATAGCTTGTACCCAAAAAGAGCAGGAAATTACCTGCTCTTTACTACCATAGGATAACCTCTCTTCCATTTGTAGACACATGACATCAAATGCACTTGAGCATGCTGCTGGAACTTCCACGTCCTCATTAAGTCCCAAGAACCTGCTCACGTAAGATGGCAAGCAAATTGCAAACTCATATTCTAGTTCAAAATAGTAAAAACCAGCACTAATCTATAACAGACAAAAATTAATCGCCTTTACTGTTCTAATCTGTCTTTTGAGAAGGATCAAACTGTGAGCACAGGCCATGATTACGGGATCCATATAGAGGAAGCTTTGGAATTGATATCTTTAGGAAATCCTTTTCGAAGGAAAAGATATTGATGTAACTATGCGTATTTTATCTGTTCTCAGGAGCGAACTACCGGATATGATGATTAAACAGATTTATGAAATACACTACGACAAATAGAAGAGGTTATGTATAAAGGTGTAAGGTACCGGACTTCTAAAATTATGAAGCTACGGTGTCCATTTGGTTGGAGAGCCATTTGAATGGTTCCGGTAAGGTTGCGGTGTAATGTAATATACCGAATTTAAATATAAAAAAAAATAGAAATAAATAAAAAATAGTATGAGATACTATTTTTATTGAATTTAGAGAAGTGAAATATAAATTGGGAATGACCTGTGNGCTGTCCGTTCGGCGTCTGTTCGACGCGCCCGGATCGTACCAAATTGGTAGCGGTCCCGGGGTGTGACAAAAGGACAAGCCCTTAATTAGTAGTTCAAAGAGGCAGCAATCACTAACTTGATGGTTTTGACTGTCCTCACGGCAGTTGCTTTTTCTTTGCAATGCCCAAGCATAATTAACCTTTCAACTAGTTCTTCATCACTCCCAACAGATCCTTTGAAGCTACCAGTGGTTATTGGTGTAGAACTACCGACTTTCAGAATCTCATTTAGGAATTCCTTAAATGTTGGTCTCCTACTTCCTTTAATCAGCGGATGAAGCTCTGTCTCAAAGAAACCAACTCTGGCCATAGTTGCCATTATTTCACTAAAACCTGCAGAGAAAGCGAGTACAACTTAGTAAGTGAATACTTTAGTCATGTAAGGATAAATATATAATATTCTGTAGCATGCCTTCATAGCGAAGGGTAGCCCTAAAGATTGTTGATGCCTCTGCAGAGATCCCATACAAATCCCCATAAGTCAATGAATTCCGATTCGGGAGGCATTCTAAAGCAAAAGCTGGGAGCTCTGGCAAGCGAAATCTTTTTGATGCATCATATAGTTCATTGCCTGCAAAAAAATAGTGGAACCTTTAATCAAATGTTTGACACAAATGAGCGGACTTTTTTATAAACTAACCCTCTAGAATTTTAAAATTTGTGAAATAACTCTCCCAAAATTATATTTGTAAAACTAACCCTCCTTTCGCCACGTAAGCAGAGGCAAAATTTTTGTTATGAAGGCGGTGAATCGTTCACCGCCTTCAGTGTCTTTACTAATTATATTAGTAAAGACGGTAAATGGTTCACCGTCTTACCGTCTTTTGCTTATTTAATATTTTTTCCTATGTCTCATATATAATCTTAACAACCACATAAAACTTATAACAAATCACATATAATTTTAACAACCTAAAAATCGTAATAATCTATCCATACAATCCTAACAATCAAATAAAAATTCTAATAATCCACATATAATCCTAAAAATCTCACTTTTTTCTATCTTCCATCTAACAACCTCACATTTTCCTGTACGTGGATTATATGAAAAATAGGAAAAAGTGAGGTTGTTAGATGAAAAACAGAAAAAAGTGAGGTTGTTAGAATTATGTGGATTATATGGGAAATAGAAAAAAGTGAGGTTGTTAGATGGATAGAAAAAAGTGAGGTTTTAGTATGCGTATTGAAATTTTTATTTGATTGTTAGAATTATATGGATAAATTATTAGGATTTTCAGGTTGTTAAGATTATATGTGATTTCATGATTTGTTGTAATTTTTATGTTAGAATTGTATGGATAGATTATTAGGATTTTCAAGTTGTTAAGATTATATATGATTTGTTATAATTTTTATGTGGTTGTTAAGATTATATATATGATATAGAAAAAATATTAAATAAACAAAAGACGGTGAACTATTCACCGTCTTTGCTAATTATATTAATAAAGAGGGCGGTGAACGATTCACCGCCTTTATAAAAAAAAATTAGTACTGAAGGCGGTGAATCGTTCACCGCCTTTATAAAAAAAATCCCCCTGCACCTACGTGGCAAAAGAAGGGTTAGTTTTACAAATATAATTTTGGAAGGGTCATTTTGCAAATTTTAAAATTCTAGAGGGTTAGTTTATAAAAAAGTCCGAAATGATTGAATGGTTGAAAGTTCTCTATTTGAATATGTGTGCATATTAGAGTATTCACTGCATATGTAGTGGTGAGTAAATTCCTACAGCAGAAAACACTACCAAAAAAAATCAAAAAATATGTATTACATATTTTAAAACCTAGACATTGTCTACAGAAAATAGCATGTAAAATAATTACAGTAACTGCCAACAAACTAGCAACTATCATCCATTTAATTTGTTCAGCAAGAAGAAAATGATAGACTAAAACAACTAAATTCTCTAGAAATATATGGAAACATAAAAGGACTATAAATTATCTCTCTAATGTACCAGAAATATGAGCATATTATAGAGTGGTTGTGTTGTAAGCACAATGCGGCATGCTAAATATATTAGGAGCAAAAGGATACCTTTTTTCATAATAAGTAAAGATGCCACAAGTAAAAAAGCTCACCATCAACACGTACAATCTCCCCTTGGAACTTGTAAATTGCAGAATTTCTCCCCGCCTTGATAGCACCAGCGGGGTTCCAACTAACCGAAAAATAAATAAATAATAAAAATATTTTTATATCAAATTCAATTTCAAAAGAGTGAAAGAGTAACTGGAAAATACTGTAGTACTTTGTCTGCCTTCAAAGAGAACTTAGTAGTGGAAAAGCAGGAAAATGATCTAAGGCTTTTACCTGAATTTATAAGCCAGTGGGTTGTTTGCAGCAGCAGGAGATGGCAGTCCGCCGCAATAAGAAGTAAAGGCTTTTACTTTTCCCCTTCTGCTGTGCGCTTGGTCAATCATTTTCATTGCCATCATGTGGTCTGTACATGAAAAATAAATAAAATCTGGTAAAAAATATTATCCCCTAGCAATATTCTTTGGTCTATCAAGAAGTCATTCTTTAAACGATCTGCACTACACTTCTCCAAGTATTTCTGTAAAGTGTTTCTTGTGCAGCCTCAAGTGCTCAGCCACAATGGTGTACAGAACATAATAACAAAACTTCTCTGAGGTTCGTTGTGCAAAATGTGAGAAAAATATAGAAATATTAGTAGAAAATGTTTTTATCAATATTTAAATATCTGCGCCTATGTATGAGTGCTACTTGAGAGGATGATATATAATCAAAGAAACACAACAGGTACAAGCAAGAGCTACCTATGCCAGGATCAAGGCCCATTTCACAGAGTATCGTCACGCCTGCACTTTTTGCAACTTCATCCAACTTGGACATGGAATCGTCAACATAGCTTGCAGTGACCATGTGCTTTTTGTGCTGGCGGAGAAAAAAGGAGCCGGTTATATCAGCTATTAGTCTATACAGTATTCTTAGTGAAAAATGAGCAATATACACTGAACAGAAACATCTCAAAAAAGATTCCTGGACAAGTAAACAGGCACCAAGCAGTTTTTACCAGAGCAAATAAGTCAGCACAATATGCAGGATCAGACAATTCAAAGTTTATCATATTGGAGATCTAATATATATGAAGACATCTAACCTGGCATTAAATATGAGTTTAAGTCAGTTTAATTAGCGACTTGCTAATAACTGATCAAATACTTGAAAGATTAATATCTTCATTAACATCTCAATTCAAGTAAAAGACAATTTAAGAATATTACCGCTATTTTAGGGCTTTCCGTATTTTATTTTTATTTAAAGTGAAAAGAATTTACTTTTAATTAGCTGTATTTACTCCAGCCTTTTAGGGCAGCTGTGTATTATAGGATCAACGAGTTGGTAAAATACTAAAGTCACTCCACTATACTGGTACACTATGGTTTGCGCTTTGTATGCCAAAACAATCTTAAACAGTCTCCACACAGCTCAAGAGTAGAGCTGGAATCTATCTTATCAATGATAATCTAGCTTGACGCCGCTATCCTAAGAAATCTAGCTCAAGTACAATTTTTCATGATAAGACTATTCTTGATTAGTTTACTAGTCCAACATACTTTTAGACAAGTGTTTAGCTAGTTGATAGGAATAAAGGAGACTGGGCTGCTGGCACCGGAGAATATTGCATGGCCTAAATATTGAAGGGTAGCATGATAGATCATCACTCAGTGCCAGTTTGGACGCAACAAATGCTTACAACCACAGCAGAGAAAGTACCTCTATGCATGCACTTGCAACGGCAACATGAAAACTAGCAGGCAGTAAGCTAATGACGACATCAACCTGCAATAGATTAACATAAATTAAAAGAGAAAAGAACAACAAACTTTTGGAGGCACATGCTAAACTGAAAATAAATGAACAACATGAAAAAAAATAAAAAATAAAATTCCATAGTTTTATAATAAGGCATAAGAAATAATGCTAAAGTTTCGCCCTTCAAGAAACTCAAGAATTTTGGCATATCAAGCATAAATATGCTTGAAAAGGTGTAAGTACATCAACATCTGTGCTTAGCAAGTTGGCATGTCAGAAAATTTTGTTGTAAATAAAACTTTCGTATGATAAGCCTTAATGAAATGGCGACAAAGAGCTCATGCTTGTTTGATACAGTAACCACTTCTATTTTAAAAATAATCGACTATACTTGGGATACTTAAAATCAGTAGATACCCTTTTACTTATATCTAGGGAGATTCACAATGCCCAAGAGAAGCTCAAAAGTGGAGAAAGGGAACTACCTTTGATACATACTCTGAAAGTCTTTCAGAATCCATGACATCAAGCTGAACAGCTGTTGCATCTTTTAGACCCTCAATTGTCTACACATAAAATTAAGGATAAGAAATAACTTACCATCCGGTGGCCAAAATTGTTTCCTAAAGAATGAATATACATCCAGAAGAAAAGCATGCAGTACACAAATGTAGGCAATAACAACATCACAGGAGAAACATACCGTAAAATTGTAAAACTGAATAGTAGTTATCTCGCATTCTAGGGGAAAACATGAAAATTTGTCTAAGCTACTAAAAGCATGCTTGCGGTCTTTCTAATTTGAAATGAATGATGGGCATCAGTATTATAAATTTTCTTCCGAATAATATAAAAATTATAAATTATCTCCTAAATGATATTAACAAGTTAAAATAAAAGAAAATGGTAATAGAACATTAGCAGGATATCAACTGCTAGCAAGTAAGTAAACCTAATTTCCAACAGTATTCATCTCAAAGCGGAGATATAAATAGAGCTTAAAAGATCGGGGGAAAAGAAAAAAAACTTCCTGAAACTTCAATAAAATGTGTAATTCTATCCATTGTAGCATAGCAAAGCGAGACAAGCTAAGAAAACAAATTGATCTGGCAAATATAGTTCTATTCAGCATGTTCTAATGGATAGTAGACTAAGAAATTGATTGCCTTCTATTTAATCATGTCATTCTACAAGACAAAGATTAGATTAGTTAGGTCATGTTTGAATGGCAGAATGCGATGGCAACTTATTCGGTATGAAGATTTTCCTACGTTATTGGAAGGTAGGAGCTTGATTTTTGCTCCTTGAAAAACCTTCGCATTTATGATTTGGTAGGAATAGAATAGCATACATCACTTGTGAAGTGATTTATCTTATTCCCGAAAAATGAGTGGAGCTATTTCATTTGAGACAATTGGACCATATACCTAACTTCAACCAGAAGATCCTCATACTTGGTGGATAACTTAATCTGATATCCAAGCTGGGACTTAGGGCATGGTTGGTTTGTGAGTGGAATGGGAATGGAAAATGGAATTGGATTGCATTGAAATAGGAAATGGAATGATGAATCATCCCAAAATGTTTGCTGCATTATTGTGATGGAAATCAGAATGAACAATTGGGACACTTAGGATTTTGAAAGAGTTTTGATTAAGGAAGAGGAGAATGATGAACAGAGAGAGATTTTTTAAGAGGCTTACTCTGGAATGGGCCAATCCAAAATTCAAAGTCGGATTGAGCCATAAATGGATCAGGTCATTCCCATTCCAGAGTGGAATGGAAATAGGAATCTGAATGCTGTAAAAGAAACAACAACTATGGAATTAGCGTACGTCATTCTAATTCCAAAATCTAAAATAGCTGAACCAAACAAGCCATTAGAGTCTTCAAATCACATTACTTAATGGATTTGTCATATATATAAACTTCCCCAAAATGGTACTTTTTTCTTCTTTTTTTTTCTTTTTTTTTGTCGAAGTTCCTATGACCTAAGAAATGCAATACACCAACAACGCCTATAGTAACTATCTATTACAGTAAGCAACAACCTAAGAAATGCAATGTGCCGCCAACACCACTAGTAATGATCTACAATAATGAGCACATGTCGACTAATAGCATTTTTTGCATATAAATAAAACTTACCATGTGATCTTACATAGTACAACACCAGCACCAGAATTATAGTTGGATGATAATTTTATCCCTTTATATTTCAAACACTTTCACATAAAAAAGAAAAAAGAGAAAAAACAAACGTCGGGACAAAGTAATAGAATTATAGAAAGTCCATAGAAGTTTTGCTATACGCGTTAATAGAAAAACCTGAAATTCTACAGTACTATCACTGAAAAATTTGCCTTGAACAAATTTATGCCAAAGTGACTAGTGGATATTAATAAAAATTTGCACGTAAATAGTTTGCCCAATCTAACAATATTACTAATAATGCAAGAAAATCATCAATATTACAAATCCACTCAATCATATTACCTGTATATTTCATAATATTCTAAATTGAAAGACACTAGTCCTACTTATGATCTGAATTTCTGATAAATAAGTACGTACAGAGGATATCTTCAAGGAAAATTATATTTATTATAGATTAATTACCTCTTCTGCATCCTTTTGATAAAAGGATGCCACAATAACATGGAATCCTCCGACATCACATCCATTGAGACCACCACAATATGAGTTTTCTTTTGATGTTAGAAATTCAGCTGCTGGTCGACAAACTCGGCCAGCGCCAAGAATAAGAACTGCTTGCTCTTTTCTAGGCATGCTATCCTCAGTTGAATAAGCACTAATTTTTCCTATCTTCAGAGATAATTCTCTTTCTTTTCGAATACCTTCTTTAGACCTAGGGTTTGCAAGAGAAGTCAAGGAATCAATTATCTGATCCAGCATAGCGCTGTCATCTGCGCCTACCTGCAAACTCATCAACAGTATCTGTTAGTGCTAACACAAGTGCAACATGCATTAGGAAAACAATGATTCTCATCCAATTCATTTTCCAAAAAAAATGCAAGAGAAAAGTTCGCAATATAGTACTTATAGCCAGCAGCTGGATGGAGTTATTAGTACAATTGCTTGCATTTTAAGCATACCACAAGAAAGAGCAACCTTCAGAAAATTCCTACGGAAATGGAAAGAACATAGATGAAAGAGGAAGAGTTAACATTTGATACCAGACATTTCTATATCTCCAAGTATACATAATCCTATCAGCGAAACATTAACCATATAACCATATTAACATAAATGTTTCGTTTGTAATTGCATTTATTCGTAAATAATTCTATTACATGCTTATTCTTGAAGTATTATCTATCAGCATGTCATAACATGTGTACGCTAATTAACCACAAATCCTACCCACATATGTTCTTACCAAGTGTCTAATTTCATGTAATTTATCAGGGGGTTTCATGCATTGTGTCCATAAATAAAAGCACAAAGTTCTCCACTAACAAAACAAAGTTTGTCAAGTCAAAAGCCATTATTAACAAATTATTAATTTCCAAAAATTAACATAATTGACTAAGAAACACAGTGATGCACTAAATTTGATGACAATCAGCAGAAAATCTCTACTTGTCACATGGATTTTCATATGAAAGGAGAGATATAGATATTGATGTTACTAGAAGTAATTAAATAAATTTTTTCCATCAAAGGAGTTAACTTACTTCGAGTTCTGAAAAGGACATAGCATTTGTATTTTGACCCACTTCACATCTAACTAAACGGAAAGATCCACCGGCAGATTCAATAATATCCAACGCCTCATTTATTAGAAACTGATCAAATAAATGACCACTAAGAGATACCTGCGTGTCAATAGAATTACAGTTAGAAAACTAGGAGCGCTATGGATTAGAACTAAGCATAACGCAAATTGCCAAAGCAACAACCCAACCAGCAATAGATAAAATGAACTATCTATTAGTGCAACAAAAACCGAAAAAAGCTCTAACCAGTGTATTGTACTTCTTGCCAGATAAACCATTTGTAAGAATTGGTAATGAATCCCTGCATATTGGCAAGAAATTACTACAGTAAGCAGAAACTTCAGACCAGAAAAAAGGAACTAAAAGCAAGCATTCATCAATTTGAGAATCAAGAAACTTTTAATTTTGCTAGACATCCTTAGAACATTGCCAACATAATTTTCATAGAAGCATATAAAGCACAACACCATGTGTTATTCAGAAAAAAAAAAACAAATAGCTCCAAAGATAGTTTTCATTCAAACGAAAGTGGAACAGATGGCCAGGGAGAATAATAGAAAAAAAAAAAAAAAAAAATTGTCATGACATAATATTGCCAACGAAAGAAAGCCCCAATATCTCCAATCATATGTGACTTTGGTCTTTTTTCTATAATTTCAAAATAATCATATGCATACATATTTCTTTAATTGCTCATTATACATCAAAAGTCCCACTATTTCTTGGAATGATAATTATACATCCAAAAGTCCCACTAATCAACCTTGTTATAGATGAAACTACAAGGAGAATTAACCATGTAATAACCATTGCTGATGTGTTATACTTGGCAATGAAGAAAACAATAGCATAGAAGGCTAATCCGAAAGTCCATTTGATTCAAGCATCCAAGGAAGATTAGGGCAAAAATTTGAAGGACAAAAATTTGAAGCTTACATTAAAGATTTCCTCATTCGGGGAATGTATTCATACAAAGAGGTAAGTGCTCCACGATGAGCTATGCATGCTTTTCTCAAGTGAGAAGAAAGTTCTTTTATGTCCTTAGCTGAAGCCAAGCTGCCAATAAATTGAGATAAGATATCTCCAAAATGTTGAGAAGCCTTCACAAAAATTTAACAAATGAAAACAGTCAAACGTATGTTCAGATGAAAAAGTAGACTCAACTAAATTCTCGTGATATACTAGCAGTTTCATGGACGAAAGGGCTACATATTTCAATTGGTATGTCTTACCTCTCTAGAAAACTCTGTTGGAAGTATGTCAACAGCTAAACAGATAACACCATCACCCTCCATATCATCATGGTATGAATCCTTAAAGGGGTCATACCTATCAATCCAAATAAATCAGGTCAAGTTGAATATCTCTAATTTGATTAAAACTTTAGAGAGAATAAGACACTTAAAATAAAACTCAAGTTCTATTAGACAAAATTTTCATATAGAAATCCCCTTGAATATACTGCAATTTATACTGTCTGCCTGGTAAATGATAGCCTACATTTATTTTCTCAATCCCTTATCACTTAGACTTCTAACAGTAACCCCTTCTGTTGCATTTTGCACCCACGGACTTAGAACATTTTAAAATATTATAGAAAAATGAAAATGGGTTATATTGGGTATTTCATATCACATAACAATATTTTACCGAAGTTCTTGATAAAAACAGGAGATTTAGTAGTGATTGTCTGAAAATTGAGGGGTTTAACTATAGGATTTGTTTGCTATTGTTGCAGTTTTTTAGTTTTATAAATAACAGTTTTATGTAAAATTGAGGGGTTTAACTATAGGACTTGTTTGCTATTGTTGCAGTTTTTTAGTTTTATAAATAACAGTTTTATGTAATAGCATGTGCTGATAGATGGTCTTCTCTACTCTTGTCATCTCAGAGTAACTTGCGACACAACCTACCCAACATTGTCGAAACGTGTCTTCTTCAAAAAGCATACAAGTGAAAAAAAAAATTAGTTTCTACTAATTTTCAGTTTTTTTGTTGCCAAACAAAGCCCTTGACTCTATGGACTGCAAGCACTCCAGCATCCATTTACACACTCTATTACATGGAATTTTTTATTAAAAAAAGAAAAAAATATCAACACCATAGGTTTTTATGTTTTTCCTAGCAGGGCCAAAGTGCAATCACAATACTGTAAGAGGATGGGTATGTATTTTAGGCATCAACAAAACAAGATAAAGATAATTCCAAAGATACAATTTTAAAGTAATCTAGCAATGATTTGAATGCATTTGCTACTTGAATGTGCACAAAAATCAAGGATTCTATATACCACCTGAAGAAAGGCTTTTCTATAGATGTGGAGTTGTTGACAAATTCCAGTGAACCACCAATATCACAAGTTATATCAGAAACTCCAACAAGAGGGCATCCGTTCTTCATTAGTTCTTGTAACTGCTTAGTGCTCAGTAACCGAGGAAATCTTTTCTCCCAATACATACAATTCACTATACAAAGACCAAGATTGTGAGTGGCTAAGGAATGACCGAGTCTTACAATTTTATCATACTTTTGTAAGTAGTGATAGAATGATTAATAAAAAGAGAAAAAGTGTCAACACAAAGAAATCGGTCCCTTAAGAGCAAGTTATCATGCTGAAAGTACAACATATGGCCTAGATTGAAAAAACTAGTGGCTTTTATTTACTGCCTTCCTTAAAAGGCAAATGGCAAGATCTGTAATGTGAAACTCTTACAGGAAATGAATATTTTGACAAATTTGTCTTAGTAGAGTGTGGAAGGACCACCATAGGCCAGAGAAACCAATGGTTGCCATACCGAAAGCATACTTCCATGGGAAATACGAGAGATTTATGTTTCCACATATAGCAAATAAGAAAAACATTCTCAAAGTTTAGGCCAAAATATCATTAGAAAGTATTTCTATTTATTTACTTACAAGAAGAAATAGGAGAACATAGAAAATCAAGAAAGAAAAAAAATAAACAGAGGAAAACATAAAAAGAAGGAAAAGGAATGGCAGCTCATACCAATGACAGATGCGTATGGAGCTATCTTTTCATGAAAAATAGGGTAATAGTGCTCTGGATGAGCATAATAGTCTGCCTGCAAACAATATGACATAAAGGTACATACTTAATAAGCAGGGAAAGAGACTTGAAATCCTGCTAATGTAACCTAATGTAACTGTAAAGACTTTTAAAAAAAAAGAAAAAAGAAAAACTTACTTCTGTAACAAATAGAGTATGAAAGATAAGTCATTGCAGCAAATAATAAAAATACATGCTATATAATAAATGAACTAGCAGTCATTAATCTACAACACCAACACCAATGTAGGATAATTCTATCTAGAGAGTGGTTAAAACTCAAAGAGGAGGATAAGGCTGGTATATTAGATATTATCCCTATATATATATATAGTAGATGAATAGTGTTTACTAGCAACTTTCTATTCCATAGATCAAATACTATACCACCTAGCCCCACTAAACCCAAGGCCTCCGAGGGCTAAAAATCTAGCTTTACTATATATACGTAAATATATATATATATATATATATAGAGAGAGAGAGAGAGAGAGAGAGAGAGAGAAAGAGAGAGAGAGAGAGTAAAGCTAGAATACTTTTGATAGTAATATTTATAGAGAGAGAGAGTGGGCCTAGAACACTATTGATAGTAGAGGAATAGTGTTTGCTATCTACTTTTCTATTCCTTTGATGCCTAGGGTTTACTATTTGGTGGTGGTACTATTAAGAATTAAGGGCTAAAAGTTAATAGAAAATACTATTCATCTGCTATCAGTAGTTATTCTAGACTCTATATATATATAGAGAGAGAGAGAGAGTAGAGCTACTATGCTATCGGAAGTATAGATGATCTGGTGCTTCCGACTTATCGGCCCTTAGATCAGCCCCTTTAATCATTTTTAACCTTTGGATTAATACTATTATCCTGTGGGGACCACTCAATCCTAGGAATACTACTCAACCCTAGGACGGGCCATAATCATCCCAACCGTACAATTCTTGATCCAAAGGTCAAAAAATCGGTAGCATCAAATCCTCTATACTTCCGATAGCATAGTAACTCTACACTATATATATATATATATAGAACTAGGCTGGAATACTATTAATAGCACCAATGACTTGGTGCTATTAAGTTTTCTGCCCTTAGATTAAAAGATGTACGGTTAGGATGATGTGGACCCTCTAGGGTTGAGTGGGTGGTTAGTTGAATAGTATAATCGAACGGATGAAAATGATAAAAGAGGTAAATCTAACGGCAAAAAACTTGATAGCATCAAATGCTTCGTGCTATCGAAAGTATCCCAATCGGACTCATATATATATATATAGAGCAGGGCTGCTGTGCTCTCAGGAGCACGGATCCGTACTCCTGAGCCGTTTTCGATGATGGAGTTTCCGAATCGACAATCGGCTCCGTTAAACTTGATCTAGCGTATTTGAAGTTTCTAGAAAATAATTTTTGCGATTTTTCGATATCATTTACCTAGCAATCAAAATGATTCAAAATCAATAATTTTTAACAGCTGAAAATAAAAATCCTATAAAAAGTGGTGATAGAGCACTAAAATTTTCGATCAGAAATAATGATCTTGTTATAGATAGTATAAAGAATTTTGTATCAAAATTTCACCTGATTTGAATACTTCTACACCGTTAAATTTGAAAACGTCAGATATCAACCATTAAAAATTATTGATTTTGAACCCTTTCGATTACTAGGTAAATAATATCAAAAAATCACAAAAATTATTTTCTAGAAACTTCAAATACGCTAGATCAAGTCTAACGGAGCTGATTGTCGATTCGAAAATTCCATCATCGAAAACGGCTCAAGAGCACGAAGGCCTCCGTGCTCCTGAGAGCACAGCAGTTCTGCTCATATATATATATATATATATATATATAGNCTCATCGGAGTTTTACTTGTCGACTTTTACTTTTAGAGTATTTTTTGTCACTATTTCCTAAGTTTAAAATTTAGCCTTCATAACTAGAACGATGACTACAATTCATCTTAAAAGATAATTTAAAAGTACATTAAACCTATGAAGATGTGGCAACTTGAATTTTTACACGGTGTAGCTGGCAATTTTATCAGTAAAAAATCTGGAAAACTAGCGAATCATTTACTACGGTTTTTTTAGATTTAAACCAAAGATTTATCAAGGTTAACCCATCTAGTATGGATTGCCTCGGCTAGCAGCTTAGCTTGCAGGATAGTAGCTTTTGTTGAATGTTCGTGCCCCGGAGGGCATGAAAGCTTTCATGCCCTCTGCCTGAGATATATATATATATATATATATATATATATCATCCCGATCTTATGAACATTTTCATAGTACCCCACTATGAACACACAAAAATCGGGAACCTATCTCTCTACACTCCAACTCTACTACCACCATCCACCACTATCCACCACCATGCACCTTATCACAAATTAGGTTCCCGATAATTATTAGTTTTTCATCTAGGTTACCGAATTTTGGATTATCGTGGTACTACCACTATGAACATTTTCATAATATCGAGTTGAGATATATATATATATATATATATATATATATTAATAGAAATGTGAAAATCTTCATTATTCAGTAACTATAAACATTCAAAAAATAGGAACCCAATTCCCTACATGTCAATCCTACTATCACGAGAGAATCCTAACTCGACCAGATATTAGATAGTCTACTTTTACCAGTTTCTCTACTAGATTGCTGCTTTTTGAATGTTCGTGGTTAACGAACCACTAAAATTTTCGTGGCATCGGTTTGTGGTTAACGAAACACGAAAATTTTCGTGGTATCGGTTTGTTTATATATATATATATCTCTCTCTCTCTCTCTCTCTCTCTCTCTCTCTCTCTCTCTCTCACACACACACACAAGGTGATATTATGATAGTTAAAGTTCGTAAATTACGAGGGTTCAAAAAACGGTGATTTAGATGGGAAAATTGATAAAGATGGAGAATCTAGTACAATAAGGTGGTTAGTGAGTGATTTGATATTTTTTGGTGATAATAAGATTAACGTATAACGAAGTAAGTTCTTGATTTTTAAATTATCGCGTTTATTGAATCACGAAGATTGACGTATAAGGAAGTAGGTTCCTGATTTTTAAATTATCGTCTTTACTGAATCACGATAATTTCCATAAAATCGTATATACCTTTAATATCATAGATATCACAAATGAACAAGGTTGAAAACTTCATAAAAAAGACATTTTATTATGCCGCTATTTTTTAAGATTTCGAAACATCTCTTGTTTTTCCGCTTTATCTGTCAAATTATAATTCGTTGACTTAAAACTACTTTACAAACTATATATATATATAATACATGTCTGTGTGGAGTTTACTAGATATTAAAGTTGTATCTCTATTATGTTCTTTTTATAGTTTCACGAGCACATATAATATGCTTCCATAATTGAATAAGTTTTTATATGAAAATTTCATTCTTTGTACTACTATTCTAAGCTTGAATTCTAGAATGTAAGACTATGGCACATTTTATTGATTAATAATAGCTATTTTTAAATTATCATAAAATTACTTTATTAACGCATATATAGAAAGTTTTGAAGTATTTAAAGAGTAAATAGGAATGAAAAAAAAGAAAAGTTGTATGGGAAGTATATAAGGAGGCGGGAATATACCAGGAGGCAATAAAGTTTTATTGGAATGTCAATAGTAGGCAATTCAATTGGACACAATTTACATTCAATTTATAGATAATCTCAATTTTTATTTTTTTTTAGTTTTACAGAGAAAACAGGAATTGAATTCCCGTTATTTTTAATAACCACTACCATCTTTCCATATAAACTTTTCTAGTTTTTAGTTTTATGAAAAACATGGGGATTGAATTCCTGTTTATTTTTTCAGTTATTTCAATCTTCTTATATAAACTTTACTGTTTTATCATTAAAGTATGTTTATTATCGATAACGATTGTCAAATAATTGCTTTAAATTGAGATTTTAATATAAATTTTATCAAACTTATATTTTTTTTTTTTCATAAAAGTTATAATTGGAAGATTTTTTCTATTTAATCTTTCAGTTTTTAAAAAGTTCTTATATATTTGTTAACGGGGATAAAATTGCCTATAGTTAAGGATTAAGGACACTCGTGATTATGTATACATACATAAATAAAAATTAGAGAAAAAAAATTTTTTTTTTTTTTCTTTTCTTTTCTTTTTCTCCGTACACCCACTAGTTGTAAGCATCTGTTTCGTTTATTCCGTTCGATGGTGGTTAACCACTGGCACTCTAGCGGGGGGGGGTGGGGGGTTCATCATCATCATAGAAAGAAATAAGAAAAGAGAAGAAGAAGAAAGAAAAAGATACAACACGCCGTTTATTACTATGCACCTGCATACGTATGCAAGTAGTTTCTAATAATTAAATATAATAATATAATTTGTTTATTTTTTTTTTTTCTCCTTTTCTTTTTTCTTTTTCTTTCTCTCCCTTTTTACTGCTGCGTAGCCTAACACGCTTAGTAAGTTACCTTTCACAAACTATCCTGAATTTCCGTTAGTATTACTCTGGTAAAACGGTTTTCACCCACTAATCTTTTCGGGGAGAATATAATCCGATACCTCCGTAGAGGTTAACATGTGGTTAGAGGGTAAAAGGTATTAATGAATTAATTGAGTAATAAGGTTGCATGCGCGTTGTTTAAAGTGTCGGAGAAATTAAGAAGCGTTATCTTTTTATTTTATTTTATAAAGAAAAAATAGCATGAAAAAGTGACGTGCACATTTGCTCTGGTGTAAAAGACTTAATTTGAATTTTTTTCTATTTTAGATCTCGTAATAGCAATAAAATATAAATAAAATTTACGTCTAAAATACATATGCCTTTTTTTTTTTTAGAATTTATTAAGTTGTAAGAAAGACACATGATAAAATATATTTATAAAAAATAAAAAATTTTATCGTTGTCATGTTTAATGAATAAAAAGCTACCATTTGGGTTAAGACTTACCGTGCACGCACTGTAAACTTGGGAAATGTACATCGAAGCGTTTTTTATATTCTTCTCATTTATCGCATAGTTTTAAAGATAGGTTTTAAAAACATAAATCTCAGCTTTATAATCGTCAAATTTCTTCAAAACATATAAAAACTTTATTTCGATAAATTTAGATTTTATCGTATACTTTACTTAAATTAATTAACAAATTTGATAATAATTCTAAGATCCTAGTTAATATATAGAACGAACAGGTTTTCGTTTGAAGCTTAGGCGTGAGTCTAAAATTAATCCTCTTTTTTATTTTCTTTTAAGACCTCAAATTAAAAAAACTTGTTTTAAAAAACAGGTTTAAACTGATAAAAAACTTAGTTTGTTTTAGTCTAGTATGAAATACAGAGCATTATTATTGTTATTATTATTATTATTTGGAAACTTCTCAAACCTCGCATTTAACCACAGCTTTAATATTATTCTATAATGCGGATGAAAGCAAATGTACATATATTTATTTTATCACATAAGGATGTATTCGGACGTTAACGTATGCACCTTAAGATCGCTAGCAATATCTTAACGTGATTAGCTGGAGCAGGCAGCCTAAAAGCATTTACCTCCACCTTCGCCTGTATCATACATAATGACCATTATTCGATTTATATATAATCACCTTTAATTCGCATTAATTAATTGCTTCCAATTTAACGTTTCCTCCATGTTAAACCCCACGCGTATCGTGTGAGGTACCTTTTCCCCCGGCAAGTAAATTTTCTAACAACTTTTACACCCAACTAACATCACATACAAAAAAAAGTTTAATTAAAAAACAAAAGTGTACAACCACCTCCGATTACTGGGTTATGCAGAGCTATGTGTGGTAATGGTGAATGTTTACCATGCCCGGAAACTACACCCTGTCCATTAACGAGCTGGGATGAACGAGGGTGTAAAAGGGACGTGGGCCACGACGCAAGGGGCATGCGAGATGCGCAGCGTGGATTATAAAGATTTAAAGTTTTCGTTAAATCATTTATATTAGACATAACACCTGGCATTCGCGATTGGTTAATAGAGTTTTTATGCACAACTTTCCTTCCCTCCCGCGTGATTAGCATAAATTCCTGAGTTGGTGTCGCGAGTGCCCGAAGCTAGGCTGAGTTGGGTGGACTTCCAATCCAGATAACAGCCCGTAGAACGGAAATCCAGAGAACACTTGGCGTTGTGATGAGTTGAATAATTTGAGTAGGTTGAGTTGAATAATCAGAAGAGCTGGATAGTAATACCCCGGTTTTTATTCTGTATAAAATCGGGATTATTATTTATCGGTAGATTTTACAATGTCATCCTTTTTTTTTTTTTTTTTCCATTCTTTATACAGTTTATATATGTATATATATATACCGAAAACTATACGTTCACGAAACTTATAATATTTTATTTAAGTTATTTTTTCTAAAACTCGATCAAACGCCGTAGATAATAATATATCTCTAAGTTAACTCTCTTACCTATCTCATCCTCTACCTAAACATGTACACCACATCCGTTGGTAAACCCCTTGCACCACTTGGGTTGGGGGATGGAACATCAAACATGAGTACGATCGGTTCACTAGACAAACGAAATCAAAAAATTATGAAATTTGGTTTCTAGATAGTTACAATAGCGTAGATCAAGTTTAACGGAACCGATCGCCGAATCGGATGTCCCATCATCGAAAACAACTTACAAGCACGGGGCCTCCCGTACTTTCGAAAGCATAGGAGCCTAGCTCTATATATATATATATATATATGAAAGGAAGAAACGACAAGTAAAACTCATTCAACTATCAAATTACTAAGAAGCCAGCAAGGCTACTCAAGTAGTAAACATATTAAGTCACAGTAGTTGATAATGGTAAAACTTTATCTTTTATGTCATTTCCATTTGTTGAATATAACTATTAAAAACACTATAACATAGTATCTTTAAGCTTTTGGAGAACAACGGTTGTTTCACACAATTTAACATGCTATCAAAACAGGAGGTCCTGAGTCGAATCCCGTCGGGCTCCTAACATTATTAATTTTCTCTCATTTAATTCAAATCCATATCTTGGACCTATCAAACTATCTCGAGCCCAGACGTGAGGGGGGGCTGTTGAATATAAATATTAAAAAATATCGTTCTCTCGTGGCTTAAGTTATTAGAGATTAACGGTTGTTTCACATTCTTTAACATCATCTTTAGCCATAACAATTTTAGTAGTCACTAAAGGAGAAAGTTTGGTGCTTGATAAAACCTCATACTTCTCCAACAGCTCCCTTTTCAGACCTTCTTCAGTCCTCAAAAATGAACCAATTTGTTACTTTGGAATTGTTCAAAACCATTTTCTTCATATCAATCTATATGATCCAAAATTAATTTAGAAATATATTTGCAAATTAGCTAATCCTTGTGATGGTTGAACTTAATTTTAACCATTAGAAGAAACTTGCAACGAAAATTAAATAAAATACTTATTTAAAAGACATATGGAACCAAAAAGAATTATTGAAATACTTTGTCGAAATTTCTTGTTGAATCCTTGGGGGCAACCATATCTCGAGATGTTACAATGCAGCCATATACTTGAAATACACGCCTTGTTGAAGGAGAGTGCCCAGCCTACAATTATTTTTCGCAAGACACAGAACAATGATTACTCTTCTAGAAAAAGATTATAAAGTTAACTAAACCAAGTATATGAAAAATGATAATGGTGAAATAAGCAAGCAGGAATTACTTAAGCAGTGATAAGCACTTGAGAACAAATGAGAAGTTTAAACACTGCAATCTAATATATCAATAATTTATACCATCTTTGAAGAACATTAAAGTCGCTAAGAAATTAGGCATAGGTAACAAGAAGCAGAATGTAAGATTGCAAGTTCACACATATTTTCCTTAAGTCTATGACTCAAATAATAGATAATTCGAGAAGTTTTGATTTTGTTATGACTCAACGAGAAAAGAATGTTTTTTACATTTTTCTGAGTGAATTATGTCATAACAGCAACCTATTATTCGAAAAAAGCAACCGATTCTCCAACAAAACAACCAATTCGACATCATTTTACCAACCGTGCAACCGTCACGTAATTTGCTTCAAAAGTGCGATAAACCCTTCGTAAATTAAATACATTCATAAACTATGTAAGAAAGGAGCCAAGTATGCTTTGTCTTTCTACCTGCCTCTTATTAGTTAACAAATCTAATAATAGGATGCGAAGCTAGCACAACACACAAGATAAAATGCATACAAGAACTCAAGGGGGTTCTATTTGATTTTGTATTGTGTGAAAGGCCTAATACAGTTAAGTGGAGATAGGCCTCCGATCAGCAATGATTAAATCACCTAACGACGTTGCAACAGACGAAAGGATAAAGGACCCTAATACCCCGCTCATCTAGAAACTGAAAGTTTCGCTTAAAGTGAAGATCTTTGTGTGGCTAATTCTAAGGAAGAGGGTCCTCACTCTAGATAATCTAATTAAAACAGGATGGCATAGGGAAGAAATATGTGTTATGACTGACAATGATGAAGAGACAATGGATCACTTATTTGTTGGATGTGCATTTCTTCTAGCAGTATGCTCGGGGTTGGGTGTGGAAATGAGTGATCAACTAAAGAGAAATATGAGTCATGTGGGGGAAATATGGAAAGTAACTAGGGGGGAAAAGTACACCTAAAGAAGAACGAAGAGGTTGACCACATTAACCGCTGTGTGGTGGGCTACTTGGCATCAAGGAAACAACAACAGTTTTCGAAATAAGGATAGAAAACCAAGACAAGTGCAGATGGAATTCTGAGGTTAATATGTAAGGAATTGAATCCTCGAGACGTAAAACCGAACTTCGATCAAAATTGATCGACGATTGGTTTGGGAAACTTCGGAATATCCGAAATCGTCGAAAATGGCTTTAGAGGGTTAGTAAGGACCTTGGAGAGCAAGATGTTAAAATTCTGCAATTTGCAGAATTTATACGCTCTCGGGGTCCGGACCCTAGCTTCAGGGTCTAGACCCCATAACCCGAAAATGCCCAGTTCAGGCAGTGTGTAAATGGAAGAGTTAGAGGGGTTTTTGGCAATTTTGCCAAGTGGGGAGTTAAATGAGGGGTTGTCTCTCTCATTTCTCTCATTCTCTCCCAAACCTAAACCTAAAACACTCTCCCTCTCTCTCTCTAAGCTCTCTTTCTCTATCTCTTCAAGGTGGAAAGGAAAAGGGAGATTTGGTGGAGATTGGAGCTTGGGGGAAGAACACCATCATCATCTTCTTCCTTTGCTTGGAGGGAGCAAGCTTTTGAGGTAAGCTTGATGTTCTCTAATGGTGGATTTCTAGGGTTAGGTTTATATGCTCTAGAATTGGTTTTAGTGGAACCCTAGGATGCTAAATAGATGCTTATTGCTTGAATCAAGTAGTGGAAATGGGTTTCTTGCAATAGTAGCATATGAGCGCTCCAAAATGGGGTTTTGTAAAATGTAAGGGCTTGATCTAAATTAACCCTATACAAACCAAATTGCTAAGTATTCTAACGTGCTGGTAAAGTCGGTTCTCCATCCGTCGAACCTATGCGAAGATATTGGGAAAAATGACCGTTTCGGCTTTGTTTCCGCCTGGAAGGCCGAGGCGACATCCAAAAATCGTGAAACTGGATTCCTAGCATCGCGGCATCACCTAGAGATGGGGGGTGCCATCTGAAGCCATCGAGCTTCCTTCTATGTCTATGTTTGCATGGTCGACCATGTGATTTTCATATTGCTATGCATTGTAGGATTGTGATAGTGGTATTGCCTATTCCTTAATGTTTCCATAGTTGATATTGCATTGTGAGGTGGATGCATGATGTAGTGGATATCTAAGGATTGGGTCTTGATAATGGAATCCTATAGTGCCGAAACAAGTGATGAACTTGACGAATATGAAATGACGTAACGAGTGGCATGTAAATAGATGAAAACATGGACGAGTGGCATGTGAATGTAGTTTAGTGGAAACACTTATTGTATGAGGAACTTAGGGATAGAGGAATTTCCCGAGTCGTGATATGTTGCATGTGAACTTAGTGTAGATGAGACACTTGAACATGAACATAGGGATAGTTGAATTCCCGAGTTGTTGATAGCCCTAGTTGGCAGGATGTCCTCAGTGGACGAGGACTGGATCATACTCACATAGTCTGTTTTGGACTTGGCGTGGTCGCTCCACCTAAGTAGTGCACTCCGAAGTTGTCACACGAGGGACAGACGTAGTTGTCCCGCAGGCAGTCTCGGGTGGGATGTTGCGGCGGAAGCTCCTCACCTATGGGATTTGAGATGTAAGTCTGGGGCGAACCTTCGGGTTAGCCAAGTGATTGGGTGAACATATGAATGACAGGTTTGTTGAACATAGTAGCATGATAGTTGACATCATTACTATATATTTTATGCATTCATATTGATTGAGGCATAGTAGCATATTTGCATACTTGATTACTACGTAGCAGTTGATTCATATCTACCTATCTATCTATCTGCTTATGCCTGCTTAGACCTAGTGGGAAGATCGGCGGATTTGGTGGCCGAATCCACTGGGAACTATGGACAATAGTTCTCATCGCACTTTGTTGCAAGGCCGAGTTCGAGCACACCGGGCGAGGATCGCGGTAAGGGCATAGCGCTCTAATAGTGAGTAGCTTTCCTTTTTGCATTAGAGCACCCTATGTACTTGAGAGTGATGATGTATATTTGGTAAGGATGCATTTTGGAGAGTTGTACATGTTGTGAGATGATTATGTAGACTTCATGTATGCATTTTGGGAGATGTAAATGTAAACCCGATGTATATGATGCTAAATGGTCGAATGGTTGTAATAGTTAGAACTCTCTCTCTTTTGCTCTTTTGTATGCTTGTATTTACACTCGCATTGATCATGTATGTTGTTTAAGTTTACCTGGGCAACTTGATGTACATGACTTTATTATTTAGCCTTGGGCGGACAGGAGAGGTGCTGTTCGTTCGGGTCTGTTCGACGTGCCCGAACCAACCAAACTGGCGGTTGCGGAGCGTGACATAATAGATAGTTAGGAAGATCTTCGTAGAAAATAGCTTTTGTAACTTTTGTTTTTTTTTTTTTTACCCCGGCTCTCGGGAGGCTTAGTTGCCTCATGATTGTAGCTTAATTCATTGTTTTGATGAATAAAGGCTTAGTTGCCTCATGATTGTAGCTTAATTCATTGTTTTGATGAATAAAGTCAATAGCTTGCTACCTTTTACTCAAAAAAGAAAAAAAAAAAAAAAAAGGCATCCACTGCAGTGACCATATATTGTTAAAAGCATGCGTGTGTGGATATTTAGCACAATCACTTGACTTGCTATTAATCTGAATAATAGATATGAGGAACACATAAAGATTGATTCAAGAATACATCTCAGCACCTATACTTAGTTAAAGTTAAATTGAGATGCTGGGTTATGGCTTATTTACAAAGCCAGGTTTCTGCCATATTTTGACCATATTTTGACCAAATTTAGACTTGTTGTTCCAATTAACCAAAGTTACATACTCGTTTAGTTGGATGGACTTTAAAATGAATTTACATAGACATGCAGACACAGGAGAACACACAGATGAGAATGAATTTCCACAAATTTGCAATATTAAACAGATATTTTAAAGTAAAATTCTTCAATAAAGTGAATAATTGAGAAGAAAAGAGGAGCAATACCATAGCAAGTTCTGGAAGCTTTTCAGCATCAACAAATGTATGGGGTAAGAGCTTGAAGATCTCTTGTGCACCCTGAGAAACTAAAAAATTTAAATATAGTTAAATGTAAGATTCGCTCACTAAACGAAGAATTGCTGTCAACTGAATAATCCCTTTTTTTTTGCATGTAGATAATTTTCTATCATTTAACACAAACTTAAGTATAGGAATTACCATATACTTTATCCCCATCTATCATTTCAGTTTATGATTTCTGGAGGCTAAGCTTAGTATAAAAAAAAAAATCACAGAAAGGCTTGGTAAGAAGCACTAATTGTCTTGGTAATAAACAAAGTATATCATGTAAGTTTCGTTTGACATATGCACTACAAAGCTGCAATAAGAATGATATAGAAACTTAGCTAACTCAACTTATAGTGTGTTGATCCTGAAGAGGAGAACAATGAATCTGCAATCTAAAGATGAAATTTATCTCCAAAGCCAAACAAATAACTACAAAGCATTATTTTCTTACCAGAGATATCTGAAAAATGATATTTGGTCATTTATCCCCTTAAAGGATCGTAGGTATTATCATATTGTCCTTTTTCCTGAAATTCTTATTGTACTTCTTGACGCAATTTATTGGTAGGATTGAGCTTTTGTAATATTTGGATTGCTATATTTGCATAAAAAAAGCAAATTGAATCTTTGGAAAAAAAGGTGAAGTCATAAAGTTGAACCTTTATAAGTTTGATACATGTCCATTTCTTCCTCGAAAGGTCTATTTCTTGATTATTACTCTAAACACTAAAGGAGAAACCACTTACACAGGACACTAAATCCCTTTATGAAACAGAACTGTATATAATAATATTTACCCATATATCAGATAATTGCCAAACCTTAAAATCACCCAATTTCAGATTTACCCTCTGTTTCAAATATAACCCTTTGAACTTTGTCTGTTATTCATATATACCATACTTTGAGGATGTATTTAAATGAAATTGAAACTTTACAAGGGTAGATTTCTGTACAAGAATTTTTGAGGGGTAAATATGAAAATCAAAAACTTTTGAAGGTTAGCTAGGAAATAACTCCTAAAATTTATATTAAAACATATGCAAGGAACTTTGGCTTTTTTCTTTTTCTTTACTCATCAAAAAATACTAGAATAATATAATTCTGGAGCTTCTAGAAACTAAAAAAGTGTCAAAGAACAAGGAAGAGAGAGATAACATGCTACAGAGGTATTGACCATGACTTAAATTATATGACTAAAGGAAGAAGCATATTCTGATTAGGAATTTAGGCAGATACCTTATTTCATGCTCAACTAATCAAGATTTGTAAAAGAATAGATACATTGGCTAAGTAACATGCCACACTATATTTTCACCAAAATCTCAATAGTCTCCATATAAACAAGAAACTGTAACAAGATACGATAATTTTATGGCCTTGATTTATTAACATAAGGTGTGTTATATAACTAGCTACAAACAAAACTAAAATAAACT
This sequence comes from Ananas comosus, assembly GCF_001540865.1. Lineage (NCBI taxonomy): Eukaryota > Viridiplantae > Streptophyta > Magnoliopsida > Poales > Bromeliaceae > Ananas > Ananas comosus. The sequence continues at coordinate 7,577,323 of NC_033626.1, forward strand.
AAGATAAAACAATATATTGATGATTTTAATTGTCCTTTTATCAATTATATTACAAACACATGATAAACGTAGATGAGAACAATAAAAAACAAACGTTTGCAAAACAGAAATAGTTATGGAGTTAAAAGTACCATTTCCATCTCCAGTGAATACAAATACAATGGGGGAAATTCCAGATGGAAGTCCCAGCGTAGCTATTTCCTCGCCGACGGCAAGTACAGCAGCCTTTGCCGCAGCAAGAGAAGGATACATATAAGATGCTCCAAGCGATAGAAAAGGTGTAGAATATCCGAGACATAGGTATCCTGGAATGATAAAAACATATTAAACTATTTAGGATACTATCATTGCTAACAGTTCCAGAAGCAGATAGATGTATACAACATTCAGTACTATGCTTCCCAGAAAATAGTTGTCTGAAATATTAAAGCTTAGATTGTAAATCTCATTGAAGCCAACCTGCTAACTAATCACACAGAATCACCTTTAATGAATATAAAATTCAGCAAAAGTTTGCAAAATAGAGAAAACAAGTAATATGATTATGCCAATTTCCGCAATCTACAAATCATAGAGACTACCTTTAACATGTTTTGGAAAAACAAATAAATAAATGAATAAATGTGTTCTGACTGGAAAATTGAAGAGAAATATATATCCATCTGGGGAGGAGTTTCAAGATTCTTACGTTGCCCCAGACCATGTAAGAAGTCTATTAAGCCTGCTCTCCCCGCAAATTTTCCAAATGCTAGCAATCTCTTCCCATCATCACCAACAATCAGTTCGTAATCAAATAAGGACACTCTTTCAGCTAGAATCTACTTGAAATGTCCATCAATTAATAATATATATTTATATAGATCGATAGGAATGACAACAGGGTGCACCATCAAGCATTTCACCTTATCTAGCAAGGGCATGTTTTCTTTCTGGGCCTTGTGGGTGTGGGAAAAGAAGGCGTATGCTCTATCCGGAAGTATCATCTCCAACTGCAAAATCGAATGTATTTCAAGACATTCATTTCGTATACAAGCTCTAAAACATCAAATATTCGAATTTAAGAAGACACAGCAACTAGTTTGGGGTAACCTTCGGTTGTTTTATTCCTACAATGAGACCACATTCTGATAGATCATCGGAAATTTCACATCCAACATCCTTGTATTGGGCATCATGATGGATGCGCTTCATGCTTGGCTGCACGATAATCCGTTCGACTCCACTTCTGCCCTTTCCACGGAGCAGAAGGCGAGCACAGTGAGAGGGAGTTAAGGGCGCCCGCCTTTCCCACTTGTTAATGGACTCGGAAAGTATTCCTACAATTCCATTTCCCAGCAGGCTGCAATTTTCCTGTAACGCCAAAATGTTTCATAAGTTAAGGCTTTACCAGAGTGTTTCAAGAAATTGTTAAGCAAACAGGCCAAGATCCCGCACTTCTCTTCTTGTAGAATCCATGAAGATTCACTCTGTCGCAGAATGCCTAATACGGTTTTTGATTCTTCCTTTATCCACCTGGAAATTATCAGACATTTTAAGATGAACCGTTTTAAAGATTGCCATCTCATGAAGAATTTGAAAATTTCCATTTCTCAATGACTGGAACATCGCATGATGGCATGAAATAAGCAGAGAACACAAATTAAGATATATTGTAAAAAAAAAAAATATGGCTTACAAGTAAGAGATGAACTGCAAATTCTACAACAACATTGCAATCAATGTTCTTTGAGCAACAATGTCAAGAATTCAACATAAAGACGACATTACAGAGTACATTTCGTTTCTTCCATTTTAATCAAATACACAATGTACGACCAAAACCAGAAAATTCCACAATATCAAGAAGAAGGCGGGATTTTTTTGCAAATAGAAATCTACTTGGAGCGGTATGCTTTCGTGTACATTTGACATCGGTTACCTAATAAATAAATGAATGTTGAAATTCAAGAACTCGATTTTTTATACGAAAACAACAAACCAATAAAAAAATAAAAATTAAATCAAAACTCAACAGTCTTAGAGCCGAAGACAGAGCCGAGAATAAAATTCAAGAAATAAAGGGATTAAGCCATGAAACAAATGCTCGACCGGCCCAGAAAATTTTGATCAAAGAAGAAGAAATAAATGGGAATAATAGGACTCGCATATACTGAGTGTTGCGGCTGAGACTTGATCAAGGAGGAGCCAAAAATGCGCCGAAAATAAGGAGAGAGAGTGTGGGAAATGGTTTTACTGATTTCTAGAAGGATAGAAATGTCTATTGTAATAAGTAACAGGCACTATTATATGGAAGAAAGCCTGAAAGAGACAAGGGCGCCGAGCCTGAACTAAAAGATGGTGGACGGTCAAAGTGGGCAACGTTGCCGCACAGAAAAAGACGCGAAAAAATGTCCCACTTCTCTCCTTCTTGCTTGTGCATTTTTTATAAGCAGTGATGCTACACATACGTCACAAAAAGGTTAACTTTTTATTTGTCACGCTCCAAATTCGAAACATAATAAACACCGTATACCTACTAAATTAACAAATATGCAAGATTATAGAAAAAGAGAGAAAACAAGCAAAATAATGATTACGAAATTTTTCACTAAATCCAAGAATCAAAAGATGAGACTAACAACTGAACTTCAACTAGAAGCAAATGAATTCTCACATATATAAAACTAGAGTTTACTACGAAACACAAACGAAAATTCGCTCCAACAAATACCATAAATAACAAAAATGCAGGTATGAAGAAATAACGAAAGAAGATAAACAAATGATAGTTTACAAAGTTCAAATATTCACATCTAATTATACTAAACATAAAAACAAAAGAAACTAAATTCAAACAGTAACTATATCTAACGTTCACTCGGTCCCGCCCCCGCCCGGCAAATCAGTCTCGATATCTAAGTAAGCAACTATACACCATATTAGTCGTATTAAGCATACAAACAAATATGTACAAAAATTAATTTAAGCGATACAAAATTTCAAAACATAGAGATTATTAGAATTTAAAATTCAGATCAAATAGAAACTATAAATTTACAAAGTATTTTCTCTTTCAGCAAATAAACGAAATAAAAATTAAGTCTCCGGTAACTAACTATATCATGTGATCCGTTGGCGAAATCCTAGGCGCAAAACAAAATAGAGGCACCCGAATGTGTCTATACAGAACAGAGGCGCGCGAAAACGCAAATACAGCATAGGGGCACAAATAGGCACAAACATCCGGAAGCGCAATACAGAGACAAAACTAGCTTCTATAACAGAATACATATCAACATAGCTAACATTAGCATACCAGGATACCAAGAGACATTACAATTTATCCGGTCACTAATTTACAGAACAGATTATCAAATTTTAAAATTATTTTGCTAAAAAACCTTTCAATCACAGTTGAACTCAGTTTACAGAAATATTTAATAATATGCTTAACTCTTAATTTTAAGATCTATAAAATAAAGATTTTTGCACAATTAGAATATTTTTCTAAATAATTTTGCAAAAGCTAATGGGTCTCCGGTCGCTTACCTCAAAAACAGTTTCTAAGCTAATAAGCTATCCGGTCAAGAATGCAAAGGGAGCCAATTCACCGGAACCTAAAACAGAGAATTACGATTCTTTATGAGCTACTAAAAATAAAATTACAAACTAAAAATAAAATTACAAAGGAGCAGAACTATTAGAAGAAGAGCTTATATAAACAATTGGTAACAAACACATTCAACTAAGTTGAGACGGAGCACGAAGGAATTTAGAATAATAAGCTCAGCAAAACTTAACTATCAATTAAGAAGATGAAGAGTTTTAAGAATTAAATTATTCAAAGAGGTAAGATAATATGAAGAGAATTTTAAATAATAAAAAGTTTCTAGTATTCAAAAAGAGGATTTTCAGATGTTGAAACATAAGTTTACAACCAATAAGATGGGATCAAGATTGAAAACAAAATCGACATATGCCTTCTCTTAGACATTTTGTCGAACATGTGAAGGGCATTTCGAAAGGTGTGCAGAATATACAGAATTTATACAACTAAATCATATGGAGAATAGGGGATAAAATTAAGAGTATGATCAATATTAATTTAAATCAATAGAAATCAGATTTTAATGGTTTCAAATTTCAATTATCAAGAGATAAGTATTTCAAAAATAATAATATAATAATAAACAAGGAGATTGGATGAATCTCAAGATTCGGTATGGAGATAAAGATGAAAGAAAGAAACCTTCTCTCAAAGACGGTAACAACGACGATGAAGTGTCGTCCACGACGAACAAAAATGTCGATAGATGAGATGCGCGGCGGCGGCGGCCACAGATGACGGTGACGACGATGTTGATCAAGCGGCCTCGCGCGTGCATGCAAGGCGGAGAGGTCGTACGGAAGCGAGATGAAGAGGGAGGGCCGGATGGCTGTGACGAACAGGAGAAGAGAACGAATTAGAGATTTAATTAGCGTAAAATGCCGCCAAGCCCCTATACTCTTAATATCCACCAAAAGGTCCAAAATTTAAAAGAATGAAAGTCTTTTTTTGAGAGAAAAGTAGCGTTCTAGTCGAGTTTATTTTTTTAGAAAATAAACTTTGGCTGGAAATGTGAATCAAAAAGAATTAAAATTTGGGACCTTCAATATCAACTATTAAATTTTTTGCCACTTGCGTTAGGGTTGGTCCATCAAAAAATAAAAATAAAAATAAAAATAAAAACAAAAGAAAGAAGGAATAGGGGTGTTGTTTAAATATTTTTGTTTTTATAACGGCCCTACTAAGGCTACTTTTGTTGATTTCTACATAAAAATATCTAAAATTTATGTAAAAAATTATGAACTACTTTAATCACACTACCTTAGTTTTTAAAAAATTTAATTTTATTATTAAATATTTTAATTTGTTTGATTGAAATAATTTAATAGCTCTTCTGATATAAAATTTAAAATAACTACTCACTTTAATTAATTTATAATTATATAAATTATATAAAATGTACTAACTAAATCAGTAAAAATAAACTACGCATTCAAATTTTAAAGGTAAAAGTAATTAATAAGCTCAAGTTAAAGGTCATTAATAAGCTCAAATCAAATAAATTAAAGTCTTAGGTTGTAAAAGTAAAATATTTACCTTGATTAAAGGTTACACAACCGGATCCAAAGAAGTTAGTATATATTCTTACCTTGATTATAATTGTAAATGATGTATAACTAAAAATACATGTGGTAGTGGAAAAATCTGATAGTTATAATTATATACCTCTTATTTAATTAAATATTAAAAAATATTGTAAATATTAAAAAAATTTATTTAGTTGTATACAATTAGACCTGGCAAACGGGCGGATTGGGTAACTTGCAAACGGATCACTATACCCACGGGTCATATGGGTATAGATAAAATTTACCCATAAATTTTTTGGTAGTCAACATCTCTACCCATACCCATTCACATGAAGACGAGTGGGTATGTGGGTTACCCGCAAGAATTTTCTTTTTTTTAGTCCTATCCTATCCAAATGCTTACATATATAAAATTTTTAAAAGCAAAACTTGTATGTTATTTGAAATATTATAATATACAATAAATAATATAAAATCTTAAAAGACATACATTAATAATATAAAAGTATTTTAGCATTCCAAACATTTATAATACAAATTAAAAAAATTTTCATCATTATTATAGAGTCAATATTATGAAGATTATATTTTTTAATTTAAAAAATATATATGTGAGTACCCATATGTACCTATGCGTTACCCAAAATACTTACCACTTAACAGATATCTATATGTTTTATCCATAATTTTTTAGATAAGAAGTACACATACCCGCAAATTTGTGAGTAACCCACGAATACCTGCGGGTAAGGTAAAGATTATCAGGTTTATATATACAATAGAGAACTATATTAACAAATTTGATTCTTTTATATGTTGAATGGTGAGATTACCCTCAATATAAGTTAAAAATTTCATTATATAAAAAATGATTAAGTAGGTAGGCTTACATCTTATTTAAAATTAGGAGCTTTTGCTTATTTATCCATTACTATTAAGCAAAATTTTCAAACTTTATCCAGAAATTATCAAAATACCTTTCTAACACCTAATCCCATTAGTAAACCCTAAGAGAAATTGCAATATTTGAAGAAATTTTTAAAATCAACAAAAAATATTTTGGTTTTTGGGAATAAATAAGATATTTTTGAAGTTTTAAGGTATTCTCTCCGACTGCTATAGTTAGAATTGTTGATAATTTGGATATAGTTCTAATTTCTACAGTTTGAATTCCCTGTGCAGTTTTGATAGTAGAAATTGGATTCAAATATATCAAATTAGATACTATGTTTGGATTTGTATGTAAACTACAACCAAACATTTCCTACATGTGACCTCGTAAGGGGGGAAAAATCTCGAATGTCAGACTTTAAAATTTAAAATATAAAATTTTCATCTATAATTTATTAAATTTATTTAAAATAAATACATATTAATGTCCATGCCTCTCAAAATTGGAAATTTTATGCCTATACCTAAACAAATAATTTGCACTTGCATGTACATCTCTAAAAATTAATATTTGAGTTTATACCTACAGAAATAAATTGTGTAAGCACCATTTTCATCTTCGATGATTTGCTATTTCCAACCAAAATTCAAAAAGAGTAATAATTTAATATTTTCTTTATGGGGATATCCTTCACTATGTTATTTAGGAAATTTCAAACCAAATGCATCCTAGTGATATTCTTTCTTTTTTATGGTATTCATACAAATACTTGGACCAAGCAAAACTCACAAAACAACTGCAAAGGAAAAACTCCAAAATTGTTCACTATTGCTAAGATCAAAAGTTTAAAGCCTTCATAACGACTCGAACCACTAGTACTAATAATTTATTAGATCTAAACTATTGATCTAAAATGCTTAAACTTGGTTATTGTTATTAGGATTTATGTTATCTTATATTCTTAATCACAACTCCATTCCAGGGTGTGAAAGACTCTGTTCATTTAAGCCGTGATATCCTCATCAATCCAATCACACACAAAGTCTAAAATCACCAGGCAATGTGAGGTCGATCTCATATTTTTGGCTGGTGAATTAGCTCCGATACCAAATGTAAAAATACGACCGGCTAGTAATAATAATTCGTTGGACCCAATCTCCGATTCAAAATATTTAAGTCCAGTTGTTATTATTATGATTCATAGTCTTTTATATATCTAATAATAACTTCTTTCCCATCTGATAACATCCAATAGTCCCACATCGAATGGGAAAGAGATTGTTATTGGGTATATAATAAAAGACCATGACCATAGTATAACAACCGAGTTTAAATATTTTGAGTTAGTAGTTTAGACTCAACATGTTATTATTGCTAGAAAATCAAGTCGTTAGTTTTGATATTTGAGCCTGTTCACCAACCAGAAATGTGAGATGAGCCTTAAAATATTAGAGTCGGTTCACCAACCAAAAATATAAGGCGGGCCTTAAATTGCATGATGATCTTGGAACAAGGCGGCCCTTACATCGCTTAATAATTTTAGATTGTGTGTGTGATTAGACTGATAAGGACGTTACGGTCTAAACGGACAAGTTATTATTGCTAACAGATCGGATCATTATAGTTATAACCTCTGAACTGCTTCATTAAAAATCAAATCAGATAATTGACTTATATATAGCACATTTGGTTAACTGGTTGGGTCATTATAGTTATAACTTTTGAATTGCTTTATTAAAATCAAATAATATAATCGACAATATAATAATGCAGTTGGTTAAAAATTTGATGAATGATATATGACTTTGAAGTTCAAGGTTTAGTTTATTAGTTTATTTAATAGAGTGGATAACTCAGGTTAAATAAATAAATTGTCAGTTTTGATAACCCTAGTAAATTTTTTTTTATCTAGATTAATTAGGTCTGAATAAAGCTTCGACGTTAAATCTAGAGTTTTGGTGACGAGAATTAGTGGGAATACAGATGTTTTCACTAGGACGGCGTGGACAATTCCCATATATAGAATCACTATCACAAAGTGAAAATAAAGTGAAATAACTTTTATCTAATTCAACCGACCGTCTCTAGAGTAAGTGGCAAAAGGTTTGATGGTTGATATCCGAGACCCAAGTTCGAATCCTAGTTGATTCACATTTCTAGCTAAGTTTATTTCTAAATGAAATAAATGAAGCGGGTAACGTGCTATTTATCTCTCAAAAAAAAAAAAAAAATTTTTATCTAATTCAAAGCAAGGATAGTTGATATCTTTATTAAGTGTGGACAATATATTTTTTTCCTGTATTGTGAATCAAATCTCAAGAAAAAGTTAACACGGCAATTCAAATCTCGAGAAAAAGTTAACCCAGCAATTTACGATCCGCTCTGGTATTAAGTATATCCAATAAGATTTAACACAAAGAATATCACAAAAAAAAATATTTTAATTAATTAAATTAGTGCAATATGCAATGACACATTATCACTTGCAAAATATTATTGTACTATTGTCTTTTCTCATGGCGCGCAACGCGAACCTTGGTGTTGGACGTCACGCAAGATTTAGGGATGCAAATGGTTCCGGATCGGTGGAGTTCCCGTCCCGATCTGTTCCGAATGAAGCTGTAAGTGGAAACAAAAAATATAAAAACATATAACCTGCTTCGAATTAGTCCCAATCCGCTAAGTAAATAGAGTGGAAGGCGGGAGGCCCTTTTCTTCCTTCAATCCGTCCGAATTCGTTAAAAATCCGCTAAAGATTTGCTCCCGTTCTGATCCGCCTCAAATAAGATGGTCAGTGAGAGCCCAAAAAAAAAATAATAATAATAATTCGTCCTAAATCCGTTCCGTCCCGATAAGAAATAAAACGGGGGTGGAGAAATCCTTCCATCTCTGGATCCGCACCGTTAGCATCCCTAGTTAGATTAGGGCAGCTGATAAGCAGAGTAGAGCTTTTGGTGGCTGGTGAACTTAAATATAAAAAAAAAAAAAAAAAAAAAAAAAACAGAGAGAAAAAAAAAGAGCAGGAAGAGAAACTAAGGTGGTGAAGGGTCATTGTCCGTGACGTAAAGAAAGTACCTACCTAGTAGCTTTTCTTTCCTTGTTGTGCAACCGACCCTCAGCGTCGTCGTAGATGTGTCGTGTTCGTAATGACTTGGGATCCTTTGCGAGTGGTCTCCACCCCTACGCATGACTAGATAATTGTATCCATATCCAATATCCGATCATCACTATAGTCCAACCCTATGGCTAAAAGAAGCGCTTATCATCACTTGATATATAACTGCAGTGTCGTCACGGAACTGAATGCTGCTCTTCCCGTGATAAGAAGAAACGTCACTATACAAGCTGATCGGATAAGACTTTTTTTTCTTTTCTTTTTTTTTCTTTCGTTTTTTTAGGTACGTACATGTTCTTCTTTCATTTCTTTTATTAGGTACAAGATATGTGCACCTATAATGCACGTTACGCACATGTGACAATGCACAATAAATTATTATAATTTTTTAAAGAATATTTGATAATTTTAAATTACCGAATTAGAGAGTAATAAACATAAATAAAATTCAAATAGGAGCTAATTGCACCGGTCACCAATTATTACTGGATTATTAGTTATTATTTATTTTTAATTAAATTCTTACTTTTAAAGATGCAGTTAAATTTGACATAATCAGTAACGTCTGTGCCTGCTAATATTTGTAATGTTAGTACTAATTGTTATCACTTGCCAATTAGTATTAATATAATATGCTTTACCCAATTTTAAAATATTAAAATTGAGGAATATTAATTATAAAACAAAAAAAATTGCAGTGACATCTCAAAATGGTGATATAGAATTTTCTAGACAGGAAAAGGAGGACAAAGGACGAGAGAGAGAGAGAGAGAGAGAGAGAGAGAGAGAGAGAGAGAGAGAGAGAGAGAGAGTTAAAAAGAAAGAACATGTTATTAATTTATACTACTTATAAAAGTATGAGTTTTGAATTTTTTTCTCTTTCCAAAAATACTTCTATCCTTTTACTAATATTTTCATGTCTAATAATTTTTAACCAATCATTTCAAATAATTTATAAAATAATAATTCATTCTCAAATAAAGATATTAATTTTTTACCATTAGATCTTATCTAACGATTGAAAATAAAAGTATCTGTCACTTTTTGTGACAATAATACCCTTACATTTATATCAAATTTTCTATCTACGCATTTCTCAAATATTTTCCTTCTCACGCATAATATCCGTACCCATCAATCCTTTCTCAACGTAATATTTGTAAATTTATCAAATATCTCATTAATCAACCTATCATATACATCAACCACCTACATAATATCCGGTTAACTTTTCTCACACATAATATCCATGCGTTTTTCAAATATCTCATCAAAATTTTAATCCTTTCACTACAAGAAATGACAGTATTGGTGGCAAAAATAATGTGGCGACAAATTTTGTCGCCACTATATAGTTACTTATTGTGGCAATAAAAAAAATTGCCACTGATTAGTTAACTAAAAGTGGCAATACTACTTTCGCCATTGAATGACTATTTTATAGCCACTATTTAGTTATCTACGGTGGCGATAAAACAAATGGCCACCGATTAATTAACTTAAAGTGGTGACACTACTTTTGCCACTAAATAATTATTTTGTCGCCACTATGTAAGGACTGAGATTTTTTTTTACTGTGCTGCTAAACTCTCTGTTGACGATGTTTATATGTGTAATTTAATTACATAAGCACTTATCAAGTTTCAGGAGAAACTGGGCTAAAACGGAGAAATTACGCGATTTTTAGTTTTCACTTAAGTGAATAGTAACTCCGGTTTTTCAGTGAAGCCACGGAGTAGAGCTGGCTATCGGCGTGTACCGGATTCCGTTCATAGCGATCCAATAGCTCGTTTCGACCGGTTCAGCTGTTCTGGAACTATTAGCGTTGACGGATTTTGAGTTTGACGCACGGATTTCGAGAAAATCCAAAAATACGTGTTTTATATGTATTTTGTGCGTAGTTTCTTCTGTTGGAGGGAGGAACGGATTTCGTTGCGAATCCGTGATCGTTCGAGGTGAACCAAAATCGTAGCTTTGTTGTCTCTGAGGTGCTGATCGTACTGGTGCGATCCAGTCGCAAATCTGATGGACGGATCTGCGGAGATCGCGCGTTGATCGAGGATAGGTCGGTGTTGGCAAAACGATATTTTCGCAAAAGTCGCGACATTTTATGTACCGAATCGCGTGAAACCGGACGTGGAGGGGTATCCGCGCGATTTACCCACGCTGTGAGGGACTCGGATAGAATTGTTGAGTCTTGGAGGACTATTTTGCAACTTGGACCTATGTAAATAGTAGTTACACTAGGGTTTCATGAGAAAACCCTAGCTTTTGGCCTTCTCCTTAGCCGAACCTACCCTAGCCGCCCCACCTGCAATTCTGCCCTCCCCGTGCTCATGCTCCGGCCGCCGGCGATCACATCCGGCAGCCGGAATTCCCTGCACCACCTCTCTCTCTCTCCCTCTCGGCCAACCACTCCCCCGCATCGTGGTTACGAACCCAGGAAGTCACCTAGGTCCGAGCACCATCATCCCCGGGCAGAGACCAACCTCCGGCACCGTCGCCGGACGATGCCGCCGTCGGCGCGCGTCGCCGGAACCAGCAGAGCTAGCCGCGGCCAGCCTGGGCCAACCCTGGCCGAGCCGACTGCAGCTCGGTGCCTGCTTGTTGGAGCCGCCCTAGATCGGCCGCCCCGACTTCCTCCGGCCTCTGGCGACCTCCGGCGCACCTCCCCGTCGCCCCCGCGCACCTCCGGCCGCCGCTCGGGCAGCCTGCTGCTGTCCAGACCGGATCGGGCCAAGTCTGGGCGCACTCGACCTCCGCGCGTCGCCGCCGCCCACCGACGGACGCGCTGCCACCTCTTGGACCTCCAGCGACCTCCAGTTGCCGCCGGCGACCTCCCGTGTGTGTTTCCCGACGTCCCCGACCAACGCCGGCCGCCGCCCGAAGCTCTCGCAGCCGCCCAGACCCGTGCGGGCCGAGGTCGGGCCCGCTCGGCTTTCAAGCGCCGCCGCCGCCCACCGGGGGGTGCACCACCTCCTCCTCGACCTCCGGCGACGAACCATCGCCGCCCCGGGCTCCTCCGGCCGCCGCTTCACCGCCAGCGCCCTTGAACCCGAGAGGAACTTGGCGGACTTGATCTCCGCCGCCGCGCCACCGGCCACCTCCCGCCGCCGGCCAGCTGGTGCCCCGGACCCCTTCGACCTGCCGCACCCTTCCCCGGCCGGACCGCCCGCCGTCCGGCCACCGCCGGCCATGCCCTAGCTCCTCCAAGCTCCGGTAAGCTTAGTTTAGTTTCAGCACACTGTTTAGGGTTCGGATCGCGGTTCCAGCGATCCGAGGGCACTCCGATGCTACTGGAGGTGAGCATGATGATACTGAGTTAGTGAGGATCATCGTGATCACCTCCGTAGGGGTCAACGATGCGCCGGTTTGCGTGTTAGACGCGATTTAGATACCATGCGCGCTGTTTCGCTGAAGTTCGCTTCATGCGTGCGCCCTCCACAGTGGCCGGAATTGCTCCAAAAGGTGAGCACGGCCTCCGGCACGTCGAGACCTGTCAGTAGGTGTCTCGGTTTGGCTGCATGACTCCTGGTTTGGGTAGACGGACCATAAAAGCGCCGAAATCGCATGAAATAATGCGATTTCGGGTAATCGGGAGGGCTTTTATGCAATTTGATTTGTCGTAGCTGCTGTTGGCAGCATGGGTGAGCTGTGGGTGACCTCTGGACTGATGGTCCAAGGCCCCGGACCTTTGCGAAGATCGGAAATGTATTTCCGGTGCGTTTGTCGGCAAAATCCGCCGACGGAACGCGGTTTTGGTTCGGAATTATTCCGACGGTGCTTCGTGAGCTATTGTGTGGTCGCTGAGCCTTATTGGCTGGTCACTCGCATCATTTCGAGAGTTCAGAAATGACGGGTGAGCGACGGTGGGTTCCGGTGTCGAAATAGACACTTCCGGGAACCCGGATCCGAACAATTATCCACCAATAGTTGTTTGGTTGTGTATCCTTGTGTTTGCTGCCTTGTCACACTAAAATAAGTGTTTAGTGGCAGCGAATGACTCGTGGCATGAGTCGGTGCCTTCCGGGATAGTTAGTGGGTCCCGGCGGAGTCCCGGTGCGATTCTCGGGACTTCCGGCGAGTTACGGTAATCGGTATTGGGAAACCGATCTACGTGGGATTGTTTGTGGGTTATGCTTTTAGGGTTTCTTAGCTGTGGGTTAGACACTAACCCAGTGGACCCTCCTTAGGTCCGGTTGACGTTCTTTTGCAGTCAGGAGACAGGCGCGACAGTTGTACAGGTGGGTACTTCGATCCGACGTCGGTACAGTGGTGCACGTTCGGTGATGGTTTCTTACCCTTGCTCCTTTGTTATTATCCATGCATACGTTATATATTGAGCTTTGCACCTCTGTTGTTTACATTACACCCACGTTGTTTGATTATACTCTACTCGTTGTTTGCATGTTTAGTACCCTGAGTAGGAGTAGAGTAGTTCTATCTGCATCCGTATCGGTTGACCTAGTTGGTCTGTTGAGCATCCGTATCTGTTGACCTAGTTGGTCTGTTCTGCATTCCTCTACGCAGTTAGTTCCATATTGATATCATGCTTAGGAGTAGAGTTGACTTATCGGTTCACTATATCTGTGATTTGATTGGGCGGTTCCCCTATTTTGATATCTATGACCTATTCGGTCGAGTTGCTACAGTTCTATCTTGACACACGTAGCCGATTAGTTGCTGATGGCCCATACGGTCGGTGTGCCCTGAGGGGCTGGATTGTCGGCTAGTTGCCGATGGATGACCTTTGAGCATACTACATTGATCACCACTGCAGGTACGCATTTCACGAACACCAGCGGTCTGATCCACCGCAAGAGGGTGTTCTTTTCCGGAAAAGTGGTTGGATTGCCAACCCGTGAGCCCAGGGGCTTTATTGCGAGGGTATATGCTTCTGACCCAGGGGCTTCATTGCGAGGGTCAGGTACTGTGCTTCTGACCCAGGGGCTTCATTGCGAGGGTCAGGTACAGGTTGAGCAGCGTGGCATGGGCCTGAGGTCTTCGGACCAATAGGGCAGCGAGATTGGGTACTTTTGAGCTTATCGTCAGTTGACGCATGCATACAGTAGCTGTAGTGTTTATTCTCAGTACATCCTTATCTGTGTATTGTAGCTACTGTTTTATTTACCTGCATCTATACTTGTCAGCTCCTTACTTATCAGCATCTTTACTTACCTGCACTTATGTCTATCTAGTTCTCCGTGTTGTTGTATAGCTCTCTTCCTGATCCGGTGAGTACTCCTCGCCTTCTTCGGCTTGCGGTACCCACTGGGAGGGGAGACATGTTTACATGTTCTCACCTCCCCCACCATTTTTCAGGTATCGCGGGCGATGAGTAGTGGGACGAGACGTGAGGTACGTGTGTAGCGGTCGATAGAGCTTCCGACCCAGGTTATTTCGATTTAGTTATTATCCTTGGTATTTCTGTTGATATATAGTTTAGTTAGTTTATGTGGTTCAGTATTTATTTACATTTGAAAATGTGGATTTCTGGATTTTGTAAAATAAAAGGTTTTCTACCCCTCGTGGTAGCGTTTTTAAAAGAATAAAGGTTTCTGTGTAAGAAACAGTTTTCAAAAGATTTTTGCGGATTTCTGTTTAAACCTTGAATGTAAAACTGTGATGTGAATGGTGAATGTATAAATGTATAGTTATTTTTTATATTCATCTGGTTGTGGTTGTATCCTGGTTGTACTGTGTATTGGATCGACGCCGTGCAAATACAGGGGAGACTCTGTCCGTGTGATCAGTGGATTCCCTGTATTTGTGGCGGATCTGGCATACTCTGGGGTCAGGTTTTCAAAAAAAAAAAAAAATTTCAGACGCTTTTCCGTTTTATTTTAAACTGAAAAGGGACCCCGGGGCGTGACACACTAAATCGTTATTTATGATGGCGATAAAAAATATTGCCACTGATTAATTAACTTAAAGTGGCAATATTACTTTCGCCACTAAATGATTATTTTATCTTCATTATTTGGTTACCTATAGTGGCGATAAAAAATTTTTGCCACCAATTAATTAACTTTAAGTGACGATAAAAAAATTTTGCCACCAATTAATTAACTTTAAGTGGCAATACTACTTTCGCCACTACATGACTAATTTTTTGCCACTATTTGGTTAGCTATAGTGATAATAAAAAAAATTGATGCATATTATTAATAAAATTACAATAAAAATAAAATATTTAAAACGTTTATATCAAAATAATGTATAGTGAAGGTGAAAAAACTGTAGTTGTTAAAAATTGACGGTGAAAATGTACAGAGACACCTTCAACATCAGATCATTTTGAAATTGCTCTATGAATTTTAATTTTATTTTGATTAACATCTCTGAACTTTTTTTGATTATTTTATTCTAGTTAATTTAGTTAAAATTTTAAATTCAAGAGCTTTATTAATTAGTGTTTACCTATTAATTATTTTCATTTATTTTTTAAAAATTAATTAAATTTAACTTAAATAAATAAATAAATTACAATTTATTAATTAAATTAATTTTTAATTTTTAATTTTTAAAAATTAACTTATTAAATTTAAAAATTAAATTAAATTATTAGTTAATTAAATTAAATTAAATTTTTTAAAATTTAATTAAAATGACTAAATTTTAATCAAATTTAATCTCCAAACAAAAATTATATGGTGAATGAGGCCAAACAAATTCTTCAAACCCGAAACCCGAAACCCGATACCCGAAATCCGAAACCCGATGCCTTTCACGCTCGTCGACCTCCTCTTCCTCGTTTTCGTCTTCCTCTTCCTGTTCTTCTTCACCCCCCCAACTCTTTTCCTCTTTTCCCCTTCTCCACCCAAAAACCCTAGCATCCTCCTCTTCCTCCTCCTCTCTCTCGTCCTCTCCACCCCCTCCTCGTCCATGGCGCAGAGCAACAACAGTGCCATCCCCATCACCGAGCAGTTCTAGTCCCTCGTCGATAAGGCCGATCGCCGCTTCTCCTGCGTCCGCGATCGCCCCTCCCACAACCGCAATTGGTAAACCCTAACCCCCTACCTCCCCCAAACCTCTCACTCCGAACCCTAATTCGATCCCTCTTCGTCTTCTTCTTCTTGTTTTTCGATCCAGGGACGACGGGACTTCCACAAGGCGTTCAAGCTCTACACGCGGCTGTGGAAGGCGCGGCGCTCACCGAGGCCGGGATGCGGCGGTGGGAGGTGGGCGAGATCGCGTACCGCATCGCCCAGCTCTACTACGGCTAGTACCGCCGCACCAGCGACTCCTCCTACCTCGCCGAGGCCTTCGTCTTCTACGAGGCCGTCCTCGACCGCGAGTACCTCCGCGACGCCCCCTCCGCCGCCGCCTCCGAGGTCGCCCTCGCGCACAAGCAGCTTCGTCTCCTCGTAAGGTTCCTCAATGTTTCGCTCGTCCTCGGGTGCCGCGAGATGGTCTTGCGGCTCGCATCGCTCCTCCGGATCATTCTCGAGGAGCACAGGCGGAGTTTTCAGGTATACAACTGTTTGTCTCTTTGTACATTGTTGTTCATTTATATATCTGCTCTTCATAATTCAGCTTGAGTTGTTTGATATAATTATAGTTTCATAGTATTAGTACTTCTTTGTTCTCACATGCTGCACCAAAGTATTGCGGAATCTTATGGCAACTCTTTTATATATATATATATATATATATATAATTGAGTTACTGGTTTGATTTGTATTCATGTTCCTTCTCATATCCAAGTTGTAGCTGCATTCGTTTAGTGTTTGATTCATATCATATTCAGACCCTAACCATTTAATATGCGTTTTGTTGCACATTCCTATCTGTATCTATATTTAGATTGATGGTATTGAATTGTGGTGTCCGTTTAATATATCTATGCCTTGTAGAACTGTGTTGAGCATTATTTGATCATGTTTAACGGTGCCGATCTTCGATTTGGAGGCTCCATCATCGAAAACAAATGGGTGGCAACGGAGCCCGTTTGCTACCGATAGTATTCTAGCTCAACTCTCTATCTCTCTCTCTAACTGTTCTTGCACAAAATATGTGATTGATAGAGGTTAAGTGCTAAAGATCTAACCATTGAGGGGCTTAAATTTACGTTCTTTTTTTTCAAAGGGTCAGAGTACAAATAACAATATTTTCATAGGTTTTTTTTCCGTATTTTAGTCCATACATAATTTGTTAGTGGTCTTCTTTCTTTAGTGGTGGGTTCTAAATTTGACGATATTTCCAGGTTCAACGTATATTATTCCTTGCGATTTGGTACCATTTACAAGAAGACCTCTGTTTCTGGTGATTGACAGTAAATGCAGCCACGCATTCAAGGCAGGTTTTCTAATTCTTTTGGTCCTAATCATAATTTTTGGAGCATCAAATTAGTCGCTCATTTCCTTCGATATTGTTTCAGACATGTATATCTACTTTAAGTTGTTTTTAAACAGTTTAACTGACCATGCTCTATGTGAATTTCATCATGTATTTGGCATTTCACATAGTTCTTTGAGAGATCTTCTTTGTACTCCGCTTTTCGATTTTAATAAAGTATTTGCTCCGTCTTCGCCTGTGGACGTAGGCCGTTGGCCGAACCACGTAAATATCGATGTATTCTTTCCTTATCTTTTTTTTTCTTACATTAAATTATTTTCTTGATCTATTTTTTCGCCGTTCCGATTTTAACAATAAATGGGTCAGAGAAGGGAGAGACGGCAGCTATGCTTCTTTCCCCAATCTCTCAACCTCCGACAGCTGCGGCTGGCGATGATTCTTCTCGCTCCCAAAATGGTAGCCAATTCACAATGTTCCTCACAGCACCGTTGCAAGCTTTCTGCTTCTTGATTGGAATTTCGGGCACGAATATCAACAAGGTATTTGTGCGTCCGTACCTTGTTTTCTTCTGTTTAATTTCTTTTATCATTATCTTCTTCCAGAAGTGTATCTGTAATTTCTGGTGGCAAATGTTGCAGGAGAAATATGTTGCGGCTGAAAAGCTACTCTCATTATCCTTGAAGGAATGGGAAACGACTTTGGTGGCGTCCGACGCTCTCCATCCGGTCTGGATTCAAGCATTGGGTGATCCCTTTTTAAGGCGATTCATCCTCAGGTTATATCTGAACCTATTTAATGGAAAAGGTGAAAATGTATGATTTGTTGCTTTTATTAATCATTTTATTTATCTAATTTATTATGTTATTTTTTGACTAATCATATACTTTTTGATAAAGGGACCCCGTGACTCAAGTGGAGCCAAAAATGACAGACTATTGGAAAGCAACGCATTTACGACATAATGGAGATTGGATGGATGGTCGATCAAAGGATGTTATGGTGATTATACTAATGTTATTACTTGCTTACCTAGCTTATATTTATCTTGATACTAAATACATTATTCCTGGACTACAGAATGTGCATTCTGCATCATCAACATCAGATGGCTATCCTATCAGTATAAATACTAGTATCCACGGTCGTTTAGTTAAATCGTCGTCAAGTACAATAATAGTACGGGTTTAAGTTGTATTTGTTCATAATACGGTTAAGCTAGTAATAATCTATTACACACGAACAGAGAGACGTAAATTTATGTATACGTATGTTTGTATTTATTTATGCCGGTAATGTGTATTGGTGGTTAAATGTGTGTACGTAACTACGTTTTTACGCGTACCTAATTTCCGTACGTGTCTTTGTTCGTACGAAGATGCTTATACAAGGGCACCTCTTGATCTAGCATATAATCTTGTATATAATATAGACAGTACACTGTAAGTACGTAATTCTTTTTTAAATGTTTCGTATGTTTCTCTTAGGTGTTATTTTAACCGTACCGTCTTGTTAAGAGGTTCGATCATTCTGTTTGTGCCAATTCCGTATGTACTCATCCTTTAAGGGCTGGTTTTTCATACACATGTTATGTCTTACTCATCATGTAAGTTTTGACCTTTCATATTTTTATTATAACTTTTAGTAGTTTTTATTTCTTCCAGTTTTAACGTAAAAAGTTACAGGGTAATCTTAACATCGTTGTTAGTATGGAATTTGGGATATAGATGAGTAGAGTAACATACACAGTTTCTTTGTTTATTTTACGTTTGGAACGTTACTGAAAATTTGAAGAACCGTTCCAACAGATCCTCGATCAACTCCGGGAGAGGGGAGAAACACTTGGATGTTAGTTAATTTTATCTCTAAATCTATCAGCTATTTATTTTGAATTTAAGTTAACTGATTATATTCGTTATCACNACATAGTTTTGACAATTGTCTATTTTGTTAATAATTCATTAAATCAAAAATTCAAAAAGACAAATTGTTTGTGTATCCAACTATGCAAAAAATATTCTAACTTGTTGTAGATTGTTTAATGTATATACTTTTCTTTTATTTCTTTTATTTGTTGCAGGAAATGAATTGCTGTTGAAATAGGAGCTGAAGCATTTTTTTTTTATCGTTTTTAAATATTTTCTATTTTTAAAGTTGAGAGAGTTAGGAATGATGTTGAATTGTATATCGAATATTATTACTCTATTACCTTTAAATTGACTTTGCTATTATTTTGTTTTTAAGCTGTTGTGAATTAGAAGTCAATTAGCCTTTTAAATTGTTGTTAAAATAATAACTTTGTTTACTTTAATATTTTGTTTGTTATTTTGTATATGTTCTGTTTATAAAATATGAGCTGTATATTTTTATATTTAGTTTATTACCTTTTTATTATTGGTGGTCATTTATTGCACAGTTGGTGGCGACAAAAAGTTGCATTTTTATTTTTAATTAAGGTGGCGACTGTGATGGTTGCCACTTAAGGTAATATTTGGTGGCGAAAATGTATTGCCATCTTATCTCCATAAAAAAATGACGACTAAGAAGGGCCACTAAAAAGTCATATTTGATGGCGACAATATGTCGCCACTCTATCTTTAATAAGGTGGCGACTAATAATTGCCACTAAAAGTCATATTTGGTGGCGATAAAATGTCGCCACACAATCTTTAATAAGGTGGCGGCTAGCAATAGCCACTAAAAGTCATATTTCGTGGCGATAAAATGTCGCCACGCTATTTTTAAAAAGGTGGCGATTTTTCATGCTTCGCCATAATTTCATTTAGCGGCAACACTTTCGGTGGCAGCTTATGGCGACTTTAAAAGTCGCCACCTTTTAAAAAGGTGGCAACTTTTTATATATATGGTGGCGACATTACTCGCCATCAATATATAATATTCTTGTAGTGTTTCTCTTCGTTTCTCAAAAAAATTTTCAACCTATCATAATTTTGAATTAAATATATCATCGCATTTGAATTTAAATATTAAAATGGATCAAAATAAAATTTTAAATTTTAAATTTAATATGAATTTTATTACGAAAATATCTCTATCTTTTTAACTAATTTTTTCATGTCCAGAAATTTTGAGTTCGTCAGAAACATATAATATCTCTATTATCTTCGCATTTGAACTTAAATCTTAAAGTAGATCAAAATTAAATTTTGAATTTTGATTTAAACATGAATTTCTTTCCGAAAATGTCTCTATCTTTTTTACTAATTTTTTCATCGTAAAAAATTTTGAACCATTTATTTTAAATAATTCATTAAATTTTGGAAAGTGGATCGAAATTAAATTTTAACTTTTAAAATTAAACATAATTAAAATTTTAATTATCTAGAAAATACCTTAATACTTATCCATCCCCAATTTTATCTTATCATAATACTTATCCATACATAAAGTATATCTTATTTTAATATTTTCTCATCTCCATCTATACGTTTCTTAAATATAATAATAAAGTATATCCTTTTTCATTTTCACTATACGTTTTCTCAAATATATTATTTTAGTAATATTTTATTCGTTCCTCATCGTTGTTCTCGGTCACCTTCGCGACAGTTGGAAAGGTATTTTGCTCCACCTAATTCATTTTAAGAGTTGAGCTATGATACTTTTACAAGTATCACCATCATGATGCTATTAGGTTTTAAGCCATTGGATTTACTTTTTGATTATTAATAGCCCTTGGATTAAACACTGTTCCACCTACCACCATCTACCACCATCTACCACTATCATCTCAACCTCACATCTCTCCATCCAAGGGCTAAAAACACACAAGTATCACCCCCATGATACTTTTACAAGTATTCTAGCCCTACTCTTCATTTTAATGTGTCATAATATAATTTCCTACTCAATACGTCTTTCGTATACTTTGTTTTACTTTTTAAGATTTTTAAATGCTAATAAATGTGCATCTTCATGACCTTTTATCTCTCACATTAATTGCGCAAATCATCAGTATATTTTTTTTAGTAATATCTTTTTTTCATTTTCACCTGTATTTTTTTCAAATATTGTCAAATATTTTTTTTACTAATATTCTTTCTCATTTGTCCCCGTCGCTGGCACCAGTATATCGTCATCGCCGACACCGATATGTTGTCGCCTTCGTCACTTTTGTCACATTTGGAGAGCTATTTTGATCTAAACTGATTTTTTTTTTTAATATGCTTTTATACTATTTTAGTATATCTATTTTTTAGTATTTTCTCATTTACATTTATACATTGGCACCGGTAAATCGTTATCGTCATCGCCGAAAACGGCATATTGTCGCCTTCACCATCTTTGCCACATTTGGAGAGGTATTTTGATCTAAACTGATTTTTTTTTTAATATGCTTTTATACTGTTTTAGTATATCTTTTTTTTAGTATTTTCTCATTTACATTTATACATTTATCAAATATAAAATATATATTTTGGTGGTAATATCTTTTTTTCATTTTTATCTATATTTTTCTTAAATATTCCAAATATTTTTTAGTAATATCTTTTTTCATTTGTTCCCATCGCCGACACCAGCGCATCGTTATCGTTCTCATCATCGACATCACCAGCGCCGGCACATTGTCACCTCGGCCATCTTTACCACAATTAGAAAGGTAGATCCCACTTAATTTTTTTTTTAATATGTCTTTATACTGTTTTACGTTTTAAGTTTTTTTCATGACTTTTATCTCTTCTATTGAGATTGTGGCTTAAGAGATTGTAGCTAAACTTAAGTATAAGCAGAAAAATTATTATTTGGGTACCTTAAATTATTTTTTTTAATATGTCTTTATACTGTTTTACGTTTTAAGTTTTTTCATGACTTTTATCTCTTCTATTGAGATTGTGGCTTAAAAAATTATGGTTAAACTTAAGTATAACCAGAAAAATTGTTATTTGAAATTTGGATTGCTTAGATTAAATATGGGTAAAACTGTTTAATTTCGGCCTATAGCGTATTTAGATTTATACTTACGATTGTGATAATTTACTGGGCTAAATAAACGAATCCACAAAAAAAAGAAAATATGTAGATATATTTAATTGATTTGGGCTTGAACTTGCTTAGCTTGTAATTTGGATTTGAAATTGTTTAAATCTGATTTGGGTTTGAACTTGCCTGGTTGTACTAAATTTATCTATACTACTTATAAAAAAGTGAGTTTTTAATATTTTTTTTCTTTTCAAAAATGCTAATCCCTATTAATATAATTCTAATCACATACTAACAATATCAATAATTCAACTTTTATTAGTATAAATCATAGCCGTATAATTTATATTTTATTTTCTAATTATCATAAAATGTATTAATTTTTGTGATCTAATACAATGGCCGACCAATTAAGTATCTATCATTTTTTTTTTATATAAATTGTCCTCAAGCAGTACTTATTAAATCCGACCTTTTATATATCTATCTTATCTCCTAACATAACATCCATATTCCATCTTATCTAATAATAATTCTCTTTACAATTCATACTTATCTATACTATATATAAAAGCATATAAAAATTATAATAATGACATACAAAATTAAAAAAGAAATATAAAAAATTTCATGCCAATGTTTATGATTAATTTGTTAAAAAAATATTTCAAATAAAAACGAATGGTTATGATCAATCTATTAAAAAATGGCATTCTTATTTATCAATATATCAAAATTTACGAATGGTTATGATTAATTTGTTAAAAAATATTTTAAATAAAAATAAATGGTTATGATCAATTTATTAAAAAAAATAGCATGCCTATCCATAGATTTTACATTAAAATTAAAATTTGAATTTTAATCATAAATCATAAATTGAATTTAATATTGGATATCAAATTTGAACTAATCATTAAAAAATTTTAATTATAATGGATCAAAATTAAATTTAACAAATTTATATTTATAAATTTGGATATCAAATTTGAGTTAACAATTAAATATTTAATTCTAGTGAATCAAAATTAAATTTCAAATTTCAAAATAAATGTGAATTAAATTTTGATGCTTTTAGTTTAAACAATATATTTAAATTTTAAATTTATTAGAATTTAAAAAAATATAAAAATAATATAGAATATTGCAGATATTTTCTAATATAATATAACATATAAATTTATCAAATATAATTTTTATTGTATATTTTAAATTTTCATAGTATCCACTATCTCTCAATTAATTAACTAAAAATAAATTATATTTGAAAAATAGAGTGATTAAAAAATAAGCTTATCAAATCGATTTTAAATTTTATGTTTGCTTCATAATTTCAAACGTGAATCCATAATTTAATTTAAAATTAATTTAAAATTTTAATATTTGGCTATATAAATAGGCTGTTTCAAAATGCAAATAATTAATTATAAATTTATATCTCCAATAACTATTTATATTCAAATTATGGATTTAAAATTAATTTTAAATTTTAAATTTTGTTCAAAAATTTAAATGTGAATTCATTAACTTAAAAATTAGAATTAATTCAAATTTTAAAATTTGTATACACGTCAAAAATAATTGTATATTATAAAATAAATATGCAAAGTATTTATAGTGTAACTAAATTAAAAACATATAAAACTTATCCGAAGATAAATTAAAGTTAAAAAAAATTTGATAAATAGACTCATACCACCAATAACTATTTAAATTTAAAATATAAATATAAATTTTATTTGATTTAATGTGACGTGCATTGCACGTGCACTATGACTAGTATACCCAAAAAGAGAGGTTCGTGCCAGAATTTCGTAAATCTAAAATAATTTTAGTACTTGAAAAAAAAAGAAAATTGACAAGGCAAGGGCTCAATATGAACGCTTGGATAAGGGGTATAAGATTTACATTTATTTGGGTGCTGTTAGTATTACTCTAAAAAAAATAACTAAAATATAGAGACACAACTATAGGCCACTTTGAAAAAGACCTTTCAGGTTGTATTTATTTATTCTTTAATTTATACCCTTTTTGTTAAGGATTTTTTAAGTTAGCGGATTTCGTGAAGTCGAATGGAGTCTTGAAGAGATGAAGATGAAGGTTGAAGAGATGATTTAAGCAATTCAAGATCAAAAGACCCATTCATGATGCTCGGAATCTCAGGTATGAATATTAATATGTTGTAGTAAGATTCCTGGTTCATAAATATGTTTGGAAGACTTAGGATGATTTGAAAATATAAATCTGGACAAAACTGAGTTTTTCAAGGCTCGGGGACCGGTCCCTGAATTGAAGGACCAGACCCCGTAGGTCCTCTCTGCGTGAAGACAGAGAGGGACTAATCCTTGAAGCAGAGGGGTCCGATCCCCGTAAGTTGAATTTTTGATACGCTAAGAAGGACCGGTCCTCTGGAATCAAGGACCGATTTTCGTAACCTGGTTTTCTTGATACGCAGAGAAGGACCGGTCTTCTGGAGCGAGGGACCGGTCCCCGTAACTTGGTTTTCCTGATGCGCAGAGAGGGACCGGTCCCCTGGAACGAGGGACCGGAACCCGTAGTGTAAGGTACTGAACTTCTAAAATTATGAAGTTGCGGGGTATGTTGGTTTGGAAAGCTATTAGAATGATTCCGGTGAAGTTCGGAAGCATTCGGGCGTTTTCGGAGCGCGTAGGCGCAAAAACGGGACCCGAAAGGCTATGTTGGACTATGGACTAAATCCGGCATTAGCGCAGATGAAAAGATGATGAAAATACGCTCAAAAACATGTTTGAAGAGTCTCGGTTCGATTTGAAAGCAATCGGAGGCCAAACAAGCGAAAACGAACGAAAACGGAAAAGAAACGAAAATGGCTGAAATTTGGCTAAGTCTGGAAATCTGGACCTACGGGGATGGGTCCCTCGGCCTCCCTCGGCCAAGGACAGGTCCCTCAGGAACCGGTCCCTCAAGCAAGGACCGGTCCTCGTAGCTCGAAAATGCCCTGCGTGGGCAGTGCATAAAACACAAAGTTGAGAGGCTGTTTTGCAGTTGTTGCATGAGTTGGTGTCACGCCTCGAGCCCGATCTTTTTGGCCGGTTCGAGAGCGTCGAACAGACGCCGAACGGACAGAGCCTCCCCTGACCGCCCAAGGCTCAACAACAAGTATTAATAGAGTATAAAGTTTGCATAAGCGGAAGCATACACAATGGCTTGCACGAGGGCAAGCAATAGCCATTAGTGAAAGAATCTACTAAATCATCACACAAGTATTTGACTAGATTTAAATCACATACATGCATTCGACTTTAATACAACTTTGCATCATTTCTTTTATACATCACAAATTCTCCAAAATATGATCCTTTTTCTATTTACATAAATAAAGTCTTCTACATCATTCCTTTAACATGATCACAATACTAACATCATCAAGTACAAAAGATGATAATAAGGGGTATGCAACTATGAAAATAAAACATCTCGGGCCGTCTCTACCTAGAGCGCGATGCCTTTACCGCGATCGCCTGCCGGCTCGCTCGGTCCCGGCTCTGTAGAAATAGGGGTGTGAGAACTACAACAAAGTTCCTAGTGGGTTCGGCAACCAACCACGCCGACTATCCCACTAGGTCTAATCAGGCATAATAGAATAGAAGAAAGAAAGTAACCAACTAACAATGCAACTAATATGCCTGAACAATATATAATGCGATGCTCGAAATAATACTCATGATGAATGCAAGATCATAATTTCTTTACCCAATCTCTTGGCTAACCCGTAGGTTTCGTCCTCAACAAACTCACCACCCAAAATCCTATTAACCGGAGAGATACCCGCTACAACCCGATAGGACCGTCCTCTGGGGAGATACCCGCTACAACCCAGTGATGTCGACTCCGGAGCACATCGCCCGAGGGGGAGCTACCACCCTCGAGCAAGGACTAAAGGTGAGTACGATCAATCCTACATTGAGGATTCCAAGTTCAATCCATTCCTTAACTTTAAAGAAGACCATGCTCAATGACCCTTAACTCTAAGATTGCAATGTCATAATATCTCAATCATTCTTTTCTTTGCATTCTTTACCAACACTAGTGTCATATACACTACCAAGTTCTTGTACTCATGCCACACTTGTTTTCTAAGTGCTATATTCTTGTTCTCATGCCAAATGCCACACTTATTTTTCTAAGTATTCTAGACTCATCAATGTCACTCGCTAGATCTATGTCCATGTGTCACTTTTGTTCACTAACCCTTCTAGGTTCTTGTCACTTGTCATCCATAAATAGGGTTATAATTCTCACATTCTTACAAGTATTTCATACGAAATTAAACTCACGATCATGCATAAATAGGGAGAGGTGTGTGTGTGTGAATGGCTGTAGAGGGAGAGGGGGTTGGGTATATAAGGTGTTGTAACATTTACAACAAGACCCCTCCACTTTATTCCCTGTGCACTGCCCAAACTGGGCATTTTTCGCAGTGAGGGACCGGTCTCCCCGACCTGGGACCGGTCCCCGAGAGCTCCGCCCGCGAACTGCGCAGGCTGCGCGCGATGCAACCGGTCTCCCTCGATGGGACCGGTCTCTGGGGGACCGGTCTCTGCTCGCAAGGACCGGTTCCCAAGAGCTGATTTTCCAGGACTTAGCCAATTTCTCAGCCACCTCGCTGCCTACGCGTTCGGGGACCAGTCTCTCCCACCAGGGACCGGTCCCCGAGAGCACAAAACCCGCAGTGTGCAGATTTTGATTTCTAAAGCTCTCGAAGATCCCCAGTAATGTATTTTAGCATTATTTGACGCCTTCGGCCTCTCCGAAGTGTACCAACCTCGCACTTTGGTCAATTTGACCAAGGTTTGAATTTAATCACCGAGGTTTCGGTATGTTACATTCTCCACCCCTTAAATTTAGTTTCATCCGCGAAACTTACTTAATTTAGACTTAAACTCATACCTCAATTCAGCTCGTTAAAGAGCTGAGGATAATGCTCCCGCATTGCGCTCTCAAGCTCCCAAGTGGCTTCCCGATCATCGTGATTGCACCAACGAATCTTAACATACGGAATCTCGCGATTTCGTAGTTTTTTTACTTCTCGATCGATGATGTATGCCGGGAACTCCTCATAGGTCATGTCCTCTTGGATCTCAGACGATTCAAACGACAAGATATGCTCGGGGTCGTGAACGTACTTGCGGAGATTCGATACATGAAACACGTCGTGTACTCCCGCAAGCCTCGGTGGTAATGCTATCTTGTACGCCACCGCACCTACCCGCTCCAATACTTCGAACGGTCCAAGGTATCGAGGACTTAGCTTTCCACGGAGCCCAAACCATCTAATTCCTCGCATCGGCGATACTTTTAGAAAGACGTGGTCGCCAACTGCAAACTCTATGTCTTTTCTCTGCTTGTCGGCATAGCTCTTTTGCCGGGATTGCGCCGTAGCCAGCCGCTGGCGGGCGAGGCGAACCTTCTCCTCCGCTTCCCGCACTACATCGGGGCCGAGAGCTGCTCTCTCACCCACATTGCTCCAATGGATTGGAGAGCAACATTTCTTTCCATAAAGGGCCTCGAATGGCGCCATCGCGATACTCTCTTGATAGCTGTTATTGTACGCGAACTCCGCCATTGGTAGATGATCGTGCCAACTGCCCTTGTAGTCCAATACACACGCTCGGAGCATATTCTCAAGTATTTGTATCGTCCTTTCCGATTAACCATCACTTTGAGGATGAAATGCTATGCTAAAGTCGAGCCGTGTGCCCAAGGCCTCCTGTAGGCTTCTCCAAAAATGAGATGTGAACCTCGGGTCCCGATCTGATACGATAGACACCAGTACCCCGTGAAGTCTCATAACCTTGTCGATGTATAGTTGAGCCAACTTGTCCCCCGACCAAGTAATATGAATCGGTAGGAAATGCGCCGACTTCGTCAACCGGTCTACTATCACCCAAATTACGTCGTGTCCACCTTGAGATCGAGGCAATCCGGTCACGAAGTCCATTGCGATATTTTTCCATTTCCAAACGGGTATAGGTAAACTTTGCAACTTCCCCGTCGAAAAACGCCGCTCCGCTTTTACTTGTTGGCAAGTAAGACATTGCGCAACAAACTCCCCAATGTCTTTCTTCATGCCCGGTCACTAATAATGCAGTTTCAAATCTTGGTACATTTTGGTGCCGCCCGGGTGTATACTATAAGGCGATTGATGCGCTTCTTGCATAATCGCCCTGCGGGTGTCCTTGTTCTTAGGCACGCACCAACGGTTTCTAAACCGGAGTGCACCGTCGGTCCCAATGCCAAAATCATCGGCACTACCGCTCTCAACTTCACCATGCACCTTTTGGAGATAATCATCGGAAGCTTGCAGCTCTTTTATCCTCTCCAGCAAGGTCGGTTGCACCACTAACGCGGTAAGTGTATCTGGCACTCCCGGCTCCACTACTTCCAATCCAAGCCATTGCATCTCCTTTTGTAACAACGGTTAGGGTGTAATTGCCGATGCCAAATTTTCTCCCGATTTTCTACTAAGTGCATCGGCCACCACATTTGCTTTCCCGGGGTGGTATAGAATAATAACATCATAGTCTTTCAACAATTCTAACCACCATCGCTGCCGTATATTTAGCTCCTTTTGGGTGAACAAGTATTTAAGGCTCTTGTGGTCCGTGTAGATCTCACAATGTTCCCCATATAGGTAATGCCTCCATAATTTTAGCGCGAAAATAACCGCCGCTAACTCCAGATCGTGGATCGGGTAGTTTTTCTCATACGTCTTCAATTGGCGCGAAGCATACGCTATAACTCGGCCGTTTTGCATCAAGACATACCCGAGTCCTACGTAGAAAGCATCACTATAAACCACAAAGGTCTCCCCCGGCGTCGGTAGAGCAAGCACTAGGGTCGTGGTCAATTTTTCTTTTAGTTCCTCGAAGCTCCGCTCGCATTCGGGGCTCCAAACATACTTCACCCCTTTGTGCGTAAGACGCGTTAGTGTAGTAGTTATTTTAGCAAACCCCTCTACGAACCGCCGGTAATAGCCCGCTAGCCCAAGGAAACTGCGGACCTCCGATACGCTCGTTGATCGAGGCCAATCTCTAATTGCCTCAACTTGCTTCGGGTCCACCGAGATACCATTGCCCGAAATTACATGACCAAGGAAAGTGACCTCCGATAGCCAAAAGTCGCATTTCTTCGACTTGGCATATAACTTCTCTTTTCGGAGTATTTCCAACACGGTCCTTAAGTGCTCCTCGTGTTGTTCCTCGGTCCGAGAATATACCAATACGTCGTCAATGAATACCACGACGCAACGGTCCAATAGCGGACGGAAGACCCTATTCATTAAGTCCATAAATGCCGCCGGGGCGTTAGTAAGCCCAAACGGCATCACCGTGAACTCATAATGGCCATACCGCGTACAGTACGCCGTCTTGTGCACATCCTCGGGCCGTATCTTCAACTGATGATACCCCGACTGAAGGTCTATCTTCGAGTACACCCTCAACCCTTGCAATTGATCGAATAAATCGTCAATCCTCGGCAATGGGTACTTGTTCTTCACTGTGACCTTATTCAACTCGCGGTAGTCCACGCAGAGTCGAAGTGTGCCATCTTTCTTTTTAACAAATAGCACCGGAGCTCCCCACGGTGACACGCTTGGCCTCACGAAGCCTTTGTCGAGCAAGTCTTGCAACTGTGCCTTAAGCTCTTTTAGCTCCGCGGGTGCCATTCTATACGGGGCCTTCGAAATTGGAGCCGCCCCGGGTACCAAGTCAATAATGAACTCGATTTCCCAGTCCGGTGGCAAACCCGGTAACTCCACCGAAAATACGTCCGGAAACTCACACGCCACCCGAATACCACTAAGTTCCGAGCGCTCCTTCGGGGCTTCTACCACTGTCGCCAAATAGGTTTCACAACCACCTCTTATCATTTTCCTCGCCCGTGCCACCAACACGGTCGCCGCGAAGAGCGAGCTTTTAGCTGCCCGATACACTAGCTCCTCTCGATTAGGCTCACGAAACGTGATTACCTTACTTTCGAAATCTATCACAGCATAATACTTGGAGAGCCAGTTGGTCCCCAAGATCACGTCGAAACCCCACATTCGATTCAACACCAACAGGTCGATCGGCATAACCCAATCACCTATCTGCACTGGGCACGCTACACACTCTTCGTGAATATGGAAAGTATGCTAGACCGAATTCACCGTCCAATAGTCATAATGATGCACAATCTTAATGCCATGAGCCCTAGCGAATGATGCATCTATGAATGAATGTGATGCACTAGTGTTGAAGAAAGCTCTAGCTCTAGTGCCTCTGATTGAGATAATACCTGCCACGATGTCGTCGGAAACAGGAATCGGCTCCTCTTCCACCTGAGTGCAAAAACCCGTCCACTCGGTGCTCTCGATGCCTCCGGCTGACGCGATGAAGACAAGCGTCCAGCCGATATAGCCGGCGGTAATCCCGCCTGCTGCCTCGGGGTATAAGGGACTGATGCCGAGGTCGATGCAGATGAACTCCAGCTAGGGCACTCTCGTGACACATGCCCAGGTTGGCCACACTTAAAGCATTTTCCCTCCCGCTGCGGGCACGACGGCGGTTGATGGTTGCCGCCGCAAATAACACAACGGGATGGTCTCCAACCCCTCGACTGCTGTCAGGGATACCGAGGGGGTTTCTTAGCATTTGGCCGGCCCTCGGTACCACCCGCTGTCCGCTTCTTGCTCTTCTCCCTTGCCTCGGCTGCGGACTCACGCTCCTCGCGCTCATGGGCATAACCATGCTCCGCCGACAAAGCCCGATCAAAGACCTCCGCAAAGGTCGTGAGCTTGAGGATCTGCACGGCCCTATGAATCCCTGGCCGCAATCCTCGTAGGAACCAGTCCGCTCGGTCCCGGTCATCCCTGACAACATCCGGAACGCAGTGAATGAGGTGGGAGAACTCCTGCTCGTAGTCTGCCACCGAGCGATCCTCTTGCCTCAACTTGCGGAATTTCTCTTGCAACTTCCGCTTCACCGTATCGGGGAAGTAGTTGGCGAACACCGCCCTCCGAAACTCCTCCCACAACATAGGCGGAAGATCGGGCGACCGATCTCGCCTAACAAGCTTCCACCACACCTTCGCCGCCTTCTCAAGGCAATGTGTGGCGAGGTACACCTTGTCCTTCTCCAAGGTGTTAAGGTCCTCGTAAAGTGTCTCTATGGAGTCGATCCAGGACTCCACCACCGCCGGTTCCACCACTCCCCCTTCGAAGGTAGGTGGGTTGAACTTCTGAAACTGAATGAGAGCCGCCAACGCGCGCTCCCGCTCCGCCTCCTCCGCCGCACTATCGGGGTTTGAGGTCCCCGATCCTGCCGGCACCATCGTAACTGGCACGACCGCCGCGACCACACCCTCGGCCGCACTCGGCACCACTGCAGGAGGCGCAGAGTGCACGGCCTCCACGGGCGCCGCCGCCACCTGCTGCCGCTCCAAGGCCTCCTGGAGCCTTTGGATTTGCTCCCCTTGGTGCTGAATGGATTCCGCCTGCTGCCGCACTATGCCAATAAGCGCGGCCATCTGCTCCCGAAGCTCCCGGTCGCCACCTGCTCCGGGTTGCACGGGAGCCGTACTTGACTCCTGGGCCATAGATCTCGTCCGCGGTCGACCACGAGGTAGCTTAGGTCGTCCACGAGGCGGCATTGCTTCATGAAACGAAGCAACTCACGTTAGTTACTTAGACAGTATACTCGATTATACCCAATTCGGCGAAAGCATATAAGTGCATTTATTTTCATTCCAAAGCGTTTTGTCGTCGGCCGCCGATCACAACACAAGGAAAAGCAAACGAATAACAACTTAAGTTCAGTCCCTAACCACATTAGAGACATAATTACATCGATCCAATCCATGCCTTCGCTAAAACTTATTCAGTGTCGCTCACGTTTCCTAGATCCTTAAGGTTCTCCATTCCTAAGGGTCTCTAGGTCCATCCTATGCTTTCACTTTCTGGCTCTTTACGCTCGGATACCATCTTATCTGTCATGCCCCGAGCCCGATCCTTTTGGCCGGTTCGAGAGTGTCGAACAGACGCCGAACGGACAGAACCTCCCCTGACCGCTCAAGGCTCAACAACAAGTATCAATAGAATATAAAGTTTGCATAAGCGGAAGCATACACAATGGCTTGCACGAGGGCAAGCAATAGCCATTAGTGAAAGAATCTACTAAATCATCATACAAGTATTTGACTAGATTTAAATCACATACATGCATTCGACTTTAATACAACTTTGCATTATTTCTTTTATACATCACAAGTTCTTCAAAATATGATTCTTTTTCCATTTACATAAATAAAGTCTTCTACATCATTCCTTTAACATGATCACAATATTAACATCATCAAGTACAAAAGATGATAATAAGGGGTATGCAACTATGAAAATAAAACATCTCGGGCGGTCTCTACCTAGGGCGTGATGCACTTACCGCGATCGCCTGCCTGCTCGCTCGGTCCTGGCTCTGTGGAAAGAGTGGGTGTGAGAACTACAACAAAGTTTCCAGTGGGTTCGGCAACCAACCACGCCGACTATCCCACTAGGTCTAATCAGGCATAATAGAATAGAAGAAATAAAGTAACCAACTAACAATGCAACTAATATGCCTGAACAATATAAAATGCGATGCTCGAAATAATGCTCATGATGAATGCAAGATCATAATTTCTTTACACAATCTCTTGGCTAACCTGTAGGTTTCGCCTTCAACAAACTCACCACCCAAAATCCTATCAACCAGGGAGATACCCGCCACAACCCGATAGGACCGTTCTCTTGGGAGATACCCGCTACAACCCAGTGATGTCGATTCCGGAGCACATCGCCCGAGGGAGAGCTACCACCCTTGAGCAAGGACTAAAGGTGAGTACGATGAATCCTACATTGAGGATTCCAAGTTCAATCCATTCCTTAACTTTAAAGAAGACCATGCTCAATGACCCTTAACTCTAAGGTTGCAATGTCATAATATCTCAATCATTCTTTTCTTTGCATTCTTTACCAACACTAGTGTCATATACACTACCAAGTTCTTGTACTCATGCCACACTTGTTTTCTAAGTGCTATGTTCTTGTTCTCATGCCAAATGTCACACTTATTTTTCTAAGTGTTCTAGACTCATCAATATCACTCGCAAGATCTATGTCCATGTGTCACTTTTGTTCACTAATCCTTCTAGGTTCTTGTCACTTGTCATGCATAAATAGGGTTATAATTCTCACATTCTTACAAGTATTTTATACGTAATTAAACTCACGATCATGCAATAAAAACTCACAATTAACCCTACTATGCAACATGCTCAATATATACATATATGTTCAAACATGACACTTTAGACATAAAGAGATTTTCGAGGTCCTTGGAATGCACCACCCACCTCGAGTGGTCGCGTAGGTGTAGAATACGACGACTCCCGAACTTTACGAAAGCCGATTCCGCGTCCTATAACCAAAATAGTGCCATATTAGGCCTTTCGTACATGAACCATACTTAAACATTTTCGTAACGTTAAACGGAGGTGTCCAACGCGTCGTGGACACCCCTAATTAGGTTTCTACGGGGTCAATTCGCCCCTCAAAAATTCTAGGGCAAAAGTCCCAAATTTGGTACCCTAACCAAACCCATTGTTAAACCCTAGGTTTTGATCTCTAAAACAAGCAAAAGAGAGCTTGTCTAACCTCTAGGTGCTCATCTAAGGTCAACCAAGCCATTTCTAGGGCATTCAAGATGAACCCTAGAAGTTCACCATGAGAGGATCTTGGGCTTCCATGGATTTTTATGGAGCTCAAGCCTCAAGAGGTGCTCTAATCATCGAAGAAGCTCCAAAACCTAAGTTTTCTTGGGAGAAATCCAAACCCTAGAGCTCTACATGCTAAAACAACTTACCTTGGCCCAAGTTCTAGCAAGCTCCTTCTTGTTGGAGAGCTTCTAGACCCACCAAGTCCACCAAAAATCCCTCCTCAAGCTTCTTCTTCTTCTTCTCCTTCAAGCCCTAGGTGATTTCTAGAGAGAGAGAGGAGAGAGGAAATAAGAGGGAGAAGTGTGTGTGTGTGAATGGCTGTAGAGGGAGAGGGGGTTGGGTATATAAGGTGTTGTAACATTTTCAACAAGACCCCTCCACTTTATTCCCTGTGCACTGCCCAAACTGGGCATTTTTCGCAGTAAGGGACCGGTCTCCCTGACCTGTGACCGGTCCCCAAGAGCTCCTCCCGCGGACTACGCAGGCTGCGCACGATGCAATCGGTCTCCCTCGATGAGACCGGTCTCTGGGGGACCGGTCTCTGCTCGTAAGGACCGGTTCCCGAGAGCTGATTTTTCAGGACTTAGCCGATTTCTCAGCCACCTCGCTGCCTACGCGTTCGGGGACCGGTCTCTCCCAACAGGGACCGGTCCCCGAGAGCACAAAACCTGCAGTTTGCAGATTTTGATTTCCAAAGCTCTCGAAGATCCCCAGTAATGTATTTTAGCATTATTTGACGCCTTCGGCCTCTCCGAAGTGTACCAACCTCGCCCTTTGGTCAATTTGACCAAGGTTCGAATTTAATCACCGAGATTTCGGTATGTTACAGTTGGGGTATACTGGTGATGTAGGGCTCACTCCCTCTCATTTCTCTCAATTGCAACCACCCAACAAACACTCTCTTTCTCTCTAGAAGCTCTCCCTCTCTCTAGAAGTGGAATCAAGAGGAGGATAAGGTGGAGATTGGAGCTTGAAGGAGGACCACCATTGTTATCTTCTTCCTTAGCTTGGAGAAGGAGCTTAGTAGAGGTAAGCTCTTTGCCTTCTCATGGTAGAATGCTTGGATTAGGGTTTTATACTGTAGAAATGGAATCTAATGGTGCTCTAAGAGTAGTTAATCTCATTTATTGGAAGAATAGTAGCTTGTATGAAGCTAATTGCAACAATAGTGATTTAGGGTTCCAAAAAGAGGGCTTTTGCTCATGAGTAGTTTTGATCTAAATTGATCACTCTCTAACCTAATTGTTAGGCCTACGAACGTGTTCGTGCACTCGGTTTGAGTATTCGTCGAGGTTACGTGAAGATATTGAAGAAAATGGCGATTTCGGTACAGATTGTCGCAGCACGCGGCGTAGGCTTCCAAAAATCAAGAAACCGAAATCGTAGCATCGTGACATCACCAAAAGGTGGGGGGTGTCCATCCCGAAGCAACCGGGCTTCCTTTTATGTCTAAGTTCTATTTTGATCATATTCATATATTGATATTGTGCATTATAGGATTAGTAAATGATTACATTCCATTTCCTTGCATGTTTCCTATGGTAGTGTAGCACTATGGGCTTGACACTTGAACTTAGGTTGCATGAGGATTGGGTCATATGACAAGAATCCTACAGTGACAAGAATGATGATGAACTTGGACTTGTGATGATGAAAACAAGTGGCATTCAAATTAGTATAGTAGAGACACTATAATATGGACGACTGGCATGTCAATTTAGTGTATTGAGACACATACAACATCATGACATAAATGAGTGGCATCAGATCTAGTGTAGTGGAACACTATGGCATTTGAACCTAGGAATAGTAGATTTTTTCAATTGTCATGTTGTAGACATTATGCATTGGCATTAGTGCAGCTGAGGCATTGTGACCCTGGTAGATAGGGTATCTTCTTGTGAGGATTGGATCATACTCACTAGTCTGTTTTCGTTTGTCAGTGGTCACTCCACCGAAGCTGTGGTCTCCGGAGTACTTCACATAGGGGCAGACGTAGTTGTCCCTGTCTGCGACCACGAATGACGCACCTCACACGGTTTATCTTATTTTAATTTTCCATGGGGTAGTATTTATGACTCAGATTAATATTTGATATATATATGGGTATCAAGTATTGTGGATTTATGGCTTCCAATAAATGCAAGCGTTTATTGTTAATTACCCCTACAAAGTGTTAGGGCACCTTCGATTAAGAGATCTCTGTAATGCTGAAATAGACTGAAATTAAATAAAAGATGAATTTTATAAATAATTCACTATACAATTACATAGCATAACCAGAGACATACCCCCCAGCGTACATGAATAAAAGAGAAAATGATTAGTTCAACGACATGAGTATGACGGTCGATTGAACTTAATTTGGATTACACCTATAATTTTAAGGGGTTAATCCAATTAGATTTAACTAAATCCTAGTTACATGTATTAGGATTTAGTTGGGTTTGAATTGATTAGACTCTTTGATTCAAATTAAACTCTAATTAGATGCATTAGAGTTTGATTTGGTTAATTGAACTTTAATTGTATGTGATAAAGTCCAATAGAATTTGATTTGATATTCAATTTAAGCTTTCATCCTAAATGTATATGTTAGGATTAGCCCAAATATTTTGAATTAGACTCTAATTTTATATCTTAGAGTCTAGTGTAATTAGGCTCTAAGCTTATGTGTTAGGGCTTAATCATATTTACTTTGGGTTCACCATAAGGTGAAATGTTAACTAAATCCTAATTATATATATTAGGATTAGTCAAATTTAATTTAAATTAAACTCTAAGTATATGTATTAGAGTCTAACTTAGCTTCATTTATTTGAACTCCAAGTAGATGTATTAAAGTCCAATAAATTTAATTTGATTAGATGAAACCTAATCTATTATTTTTTACCTTAGTCACATATACGAAGATAAATAGATGGTTTGATCAATTCTAAACAAATATTTTAGAATTCGATTTAGCATGAATGTGGTAGCAAATATGACTTTAGTTTAATGTGCTAGAGAATTGGGTTAAGAAGATTTGTCCTTAACAAATTGGTAAGGCTTGGTTTCATATCCATGTAGTTTAGAGTGTGAGTTTGAACTATGGTTCTTAAGTCTCATGAAGATCTAAATTGGCCTTGATCTAGTTTGGGCACACTCTTTTTTTTTGGGTTAGGTTTGTATTCAAACTTGAGCCTGGGCTCAGAGCGGGTTCATGTAATTCAAGTTAAAGTTTAATTTTGCTGTGGGCTCAGGCATGGACTAAATTTAGGATTCGGGCATGGGCTAAATTCAGGCCCATGTTGTATGGATTCAGGTTGAGTCCTGAATGTGGGCTCGGGCTCAATTTAGGCTCGTATGGCTTAAGTCCATGTTTTCTTTAGGCAAGCCATAGAATTAGGCCCAGATTTATGTTTGAGTTGAACCTGGGTTATGCTGAGCTTGGGTTATGTGATTTGAGGTGAGTACGGGCTTGGTCCATACGAGATTTTGAGATGGTTAGTTTGAAATTATTTGGGATTTGTTTGAGATCAAAATGTTAACCTCAAAAATTTAAATATCTAATTCATAATCAAATTCAATGCTTAAAATTTCGCGTGCACTTTTCTAATTTTC
The DNA here is from genome assembly GCF_001540865.1 of Ananas comosus. Taxonomy (NCBI): domain Eukaryota; kingdom Viridiplantae; phylum Streptophyta; class Magnoliopsida; order Poales; family Bromeliaceae; genus Ananas; species Ananas comosus. The sequence goes on from NC_033626.1 coordinate 7,615,056, forward strand.
AAATTCTCAGTCATGAATAATGAAAATTCAACTTAATTTAATTTGGAGCATAGAATGTGTCACGCCCCGAGACCGCTACCAATTTGGTCCGGTTCGGGCGCGTCGAACAGACGCCGAACAGACAGCACCTCCCCTGTCCACCCTAGGCTCAACAATAAGATCTTGTACATTTTTGTTGCCCAGGATGACATACAACATACATGAATAATACGAAGCACCACATGTGCTATACAATTAAGAGCAAGACACACGTAATAAAACGAGTGATATAAAGAGAGTAACATCTAGCTATTACCTCCACAAGGCATTCAACATTTAGATCCTTGATTACATTTACATCTCCAAAATGAATATTCATGATAATCTCCAAAATATATAAGCAACCTCCCAAAATACATCATATGTCACGGGGTACACGAGGGTACACTAATGCAAGTGGAAGCTGCTAACTACACCTAGGGCGCGATGCCCTTACCACGGTCCTCTACCGGTGCTCTCTCGCTAGGCCCTACAACAGAGTGGGGTGAGAACTATATAAATATACAATATAATTCCCAGTGGGTTCGGCCGCCGACTCCGCCGATCTCCCCACTAGGTCTAAGCAGGCATAAGTAGATAGATAGATAGATATTTTAAGCTATAAATGATTCATATAGAAAGAATTGCAAGATTCTACTATGCCTCTAAAACAAGAGTAAACCACATAGCCATGTAATCTCTAACATGCTACCATAACTCTATGAAGTATACCTGCAACTCTGCTATGCTCAACATGCTTAACATGCTCGATATGCCCAATATGCTCAACTTACATAACCCTCTTGAGTTTATTACCCAATCATCTGGCTGGCCCATAGGCGCGCCCTCGACTCACAACTCAAATCCGTCTATGAAGGGGGACTCGAACCACCCGAGGGATTGTCTGCGGGACCCCATATAGGCTATCCCTTGGGACCCCAAATAGGCTATCCCAATCGTTTCAAGTGCCAAAACTCCGGAGCTCGCACTACTTGTGCGGAGCGACCGCCACAAGCGCTGAACAGACTGTGTGAGTATGATCAAATCGGTTTCCAACGAAGGTACCCGTTCACTATGACCAACATGCACAAGTGTTCTTTTAACACTACGTTCTAATGCCACTCGTCAAGTTGTTTACTTGGTATACATATGCCACTCGTCAAGTATGTACTTGGTTTAGATGTTATTTGCCATAATGCAATTGTCCCGACTATACTAGTCATATGTCATCCATGCAAGATCAAGTTTTTGTTTAACTTATCTCTATAGGGTTCTATGTCACAAACTCATTCTCATGCACCCTAAGTTCACATGCCAAGCCTACTATGCCGCAACACAAGAGAGCATGCAAGAATAGTAAAAGTAACATCTAAATACCCTAACATGCATGATACTATATATGTAGTATGTTCAACATAGAAATACTTAGACATAGGGAGAAGCCCAGTTGCTTCGGGATGACACTCCCCACTTTTTATCACTATCACGAGGCTAGGGTTCCGATTTTGTGATTTTTGGAAGCTTTCGCCACGAGCTGCGGCAATCTGTACCTTAACGGCTTCGTTCTTTAATATCTTCACGTAGCCTCGTCGTATCGCCGAACCAACTTCGCCAACGCGTCAGAAAATCTAGAAATTAGGTTTATACATGATCAATTTAGATCAAAATCCTTCACAAGCAAAACCCCTCTTTTGATGCCCTAAGATGCAACTATGCAAGAATTCATCATTTGATCTCTAAATTCAAGCATCAACCATCTATTTAGCATCTAGGAGTTTCACTAAACCCATTTCTAAGGCATACAAATCATTACTTAGCAATCTACCATTGTTGCTATCAAAGCTTAACTCTCAAACCCAAGCTCTCTTCAAGCCAATGGTGAAGAAAAAGAAAGCTTCACCTCTAAGTAAGCTTTGCTCTATCAAACTCCACACTTTGGAGCAAATCCTAGAGAGAGAGAGAGAGATTTCTCTTATGTTGGCTCAAGTAGAGAGGAATGAGGGAAATGACATAACACCCTTATATACATATATAAGAGGAAACTTCACCTCCAAGTAAACTCCCCCAAAACACTATTCACTTCAGCAGTTTAAAACTGACATTTTTCGCCGAAGCCCTTCTGAACGTCCGTTTGCGCCCAAATTTGACAGGCAGGCTCGGTTTTACTTAATAAGTCCAAAGAAATTTTAATTTTTCAGTTTCGACCATGTTTGGTCACCGAAAGCTATACCGAACTGTAATCTTTATCAGATAGCAGTCGGATTTTATTTTTTACTTTCCGGGGCGTCAGAATGGTATGAAACTTTAAATCTAGCCTCATAAAAATAATTCTGACATATCTTCCAGTTTTTATAATTTTCTGACACTGTGCATTTTCTGCTAATTTTTCTGCTCCGTTTCACGCAGAAAATTCTAAATCTTTTGTTTTCGCTCCGACTTCAACACGGGTCATTCCAGACTTATATTTTACTTCTATAAGTAGAACAAAAATAGTATCTCATACTATTTTTATTTATATTTATTTTTATAATAAATTCCGACATACTATACCCTACCGTAACTTCTTACTTTCTGGAGTTCGGTATCTTACAGAATGTCCAATGCGATTAAATCTCGATTTGGTCTAATTTGGCCAAATCGAGAGGTTTGATTTTGGATAGAATTAAGGGGTTCGATTATTTTTGGAACATCACGTTGTTCTTCTAATAAAAAGACGATCAAAAGAATAACAATCAATAATCCGATTGATTTCTTTTGCCTCTTAATTATGAGAGAATTAACAGAGTATTTTTCTCTCTTTATCTCCTTTGAAGGTACAAGACAACAAAGATGGATAATCCTTCTTTGCCTCTCTAAGTAACAAAGCTCTCTCTCTCTTTTGATGATATATTTTTTACGAAGAGAAGAGCACCGCTCTCTCTCTTTTGATAACACACTTTTTTTTTTTACAAAGAAAAGAGCACCGCTCTCTCCCTCTTTTAATGACATATTTTTACAAAGAGAAGAGCATTGCTCTCTTTCTATACGCAGGTTAAGTTTGCCGTCGAAAAAAAATACATCTTGGGTATTTCATCGAACAGTTGGTAGGCGTGGTGCGTTGCGCAACTCCGATTGCGTTGGAATCGCAACAGAGAGTTGGAAGTCGCGGCTATGATAGAGTCGGTGTAGTGGCAAGGTCGAAGGTAAAGAAATCGACGAGGTCGTCGGGCATCAACTCGGGATGGACGCCGACATTCCGCAGCATCCGCAGCAGGTACTCTAACAGCACCACTTCGCGCACGATGATCACTGCCGACGACATCCCCTCTCCTCCGTCCGAGCGCTCGATGAGGACGCGGAAGAGCGGGTGGTCGATGAGGTCGGAGCTGACCAGGTACCGGCGTTGGGACTTGTCGACATAGATTGGGTGTAGCCCGCGCGACACGACGTCCAAATGCTTGTCGACGGCGCTGTCGGCATCAAATTTTGGCTCCTCCAACCGCTGCTGCCACATGTTGTCATCTTCGTTGTGGGGAATGAAGAATCCGCAGGCGATGAGCGAGATGCAACGGCTGCTGCCGGAGGGGGAGTAGAATTATAGAAGCCTCTTTTTAAAGAAGCGCTGCTCGTTGCAAACACAGATCGAACACCTGGTGAGCGGTGACGAGGTCGGCCATGACGGAGACGAGGCCGGTATCGAGGGCGTCCCGTAGAAGGCCGACCGCAGCGACGCGAAGAGCCTGGCGGACACGGCGAACAGCGGCATGTGCTGGACGTCCGGGTCGAAGTCCAGGCTGTTGCAGGCGATGTGGTGCGCATTGTGGTTCTGCTTCCACCACTCGCTGCTGATCCCCGCCATGCAGTTCCCCGCCACCACCTGCACGAGTCGGTTCAGTGTGGGGTGAGCAGGACGTTGTAGTGGCCGGAGTCGTGGCCGAGGAAGCCGGACTGCATCCAGAGCGCGCCCATGAGGACCGCTGAGAGCAGGTGGACGGCAGGGCTGGACGACGCGACGACGTCGTAGACGGCGGCGGCGAGCATGAGGAGCATGGCCGCCAGCACGAGGAGCGGGGTGAGGTTGTCGTGCGGGATCGCAAACACCTCGTTGCCCACGGCCACGACTGCGATCTGGGTCGCCGGGTAGTACGCTGTCACGTTCCGCTACGCCCACCCGAGCGCGTAGCCCGAGCGCGACGCGGCCGCGATCCTTGTCGGCGTCGACGTCGGCATCGGCGTTCCCGCGGCTGAAGAGGCCGTAGGAGATGGCGATGCCCACCAGGAGGAGGTGGAGGAGACTAAATATTAAGTAAAAGTAGAGAGGGAGAGAGGGCTTCCTTTTTTATTTTTTTATTTTATTTTTTTTAGGAGAGAGAGAGAGCGCTTTGATGCAGCATCAATGGAGAAGAAGGAAATAATTATTACTATCTTTTTCTTCTCTTTCGTGAAGAAGGAAGATAACAAGAGGTGTGTCTTTTTTTGTTTAGAATAGGTTAGAAAAGGCTCCTTTCAAGTGGGTTCCAAATAGATATTTATGGACTTAGTTATAACTACTTGGAATTTTTCTCTTTTTTTTTTTAGAACGTGTAGATGATGGGGTAGTGGGATGTGGGAGATGTGGAAAGTTGGGATCATGGATATGATATTGCAACTTAACCCTTTTAATTTGCTTATATTATATTTTAGTTAAAATAAAAGAGTAATATATATATAACAAAATATTTATATGCTTGAAGTAGAGCATTTTACAAATATATGAAAGGAAAAGGACTAATTTGCTAAATAGTACATGTGTAATAGCCATGCATGCCTACGAGAGCATTCTTTCTCTTCCTTCTTTTTTGTAGTCTATGCACCTAGTGCATAGATTAACCTATGCACCATGTTCAAAATTTGAATTCAAATTTTCTCTATCTACCTAGTGTATAGATCATCTCATACACCATATTCCTATTCAAAAGTTGGATTCAAATTTTCTCTCCTTCTTTCTCTTTTTTTTTTCTCTTTTTTTTGTGCTTTAATAGTCCCGCAGGCGGTCTCGGTGTACGAGTGCAGCTTCTCCTCACCTATGAGATTGAGAGTGAGTCGGGGTAGCAACCATCGGGTTGGCCCTGGGGTAGCAACCTTCGGGTTTGCCATGAGATGGGATATTATCGAGGCATAGTTGCACTGCGCACTATGTAGTAGCTCGTTCATTCATGTGATTATTTGAAGTCTAGTATTACGTGGTAGATCATATACTAGGTAGTAGCTCATTCATGTATTCAGTTTTGAGATATAGTATCATATTGTTGGTTTATACTACATAGTAGCTCATGCATTTCACTTGGATATGGCATTCTGATATTTGAGGCATAGTAGCATGTTGCAGGATACATTACTATGTAGTAGCTCATTTTCATTGTTGTTGAGACATAGTATTATGTGTAGTTTACATTACTATGTAGTAGCTTATTTTCATTATTGTTGAGGCATAGTATCATGTGTAGTTTGCATACTATGTAGTAGCTCATTTCTTTTATTGTTGAGGCATAGTATCATGTGTAGTTTACATTACTATGTAGTAACTCATTTCTATTATTGTTGAGGCATAATAGCATGTGTAGATTGCATACTATGTAGTTGCTCATACATTGGATCATTGAGGCATAGATCAAATACTATGTTGTAACTCATATCCTTGATTATTGAAGGCATAGTAGATTGTTGCAGATTACTTTACTATGTTGCTTTTCAATTTCATATCTATCTATCTATCTGCTTGTGCCTGCTTAGATGTCACGCCCGGGTACCAGCGGAAGCATACCCGGTACGTGCACAGACCCGCCATACACCTGCAGTGTATAAGGCGTCTATAGAACAAAGCAAGGCAATAGGAGAAATCATAGGAGATCCTATTTCAATATCAGAGCAATGTACAAGTCGATATATTATCAGTAAAAGAACAAAGAGTATACAATCCACAATCCCAGCAGAAGGAGAAGAAGTATGAACTATAACGTCTGGATCTACAACTCATATACAACACAGGGTACACAAAAACATCTGTACAAAGGTAGTCACTCTATACAATGGACATCATCCTCGGCCGTAGCCCGAGTAGCAAGGTGATCGATTAGCACGCTCCTAGCAAAGTCTAGCTAGACGCGACTCCCTTGCCACGATCCCTAGCCTCTCCTGTAGATGGCTCTGTAAAAACAACCATAAAAAGGGCGTGAGAACTATTAACAATAGTTCCGAGTGAGTAAGCCGCCAGCCTCGGCGAATTACACCACTAGGCTCATGATGTACTAATGAAAAGTAAATGCAATAATTGCATAATGCTAACAAGTAATGAGCATGTAATTGCAGGATACCTTTCCAATGCTAAGCAATTAATAAGCATGTAAACAACATGTAATAGCTTTCTACAGCAATGAATTGAACAATAAAGCATAGCAGCTACTGTAAGCATGAACATAAATATGAATGTGTAAGCAGAAACTATACACAATGACTGGTGATCATTCATTACTGTCCAATGTCCTTTAGCACTTTCTTTTTCATTTACAGGGACCTACCCAAGGTAGTCCAGCTTGCGCCGCGCCTAATGGCCCCGTGGTAGTATACACTTCCCACGGTAATCCACTTCGGCACCCAATCCCGCACGAGCGAGCAACTGTCGCGTAGGCCAACTCCGGAGTGCCGGCTTGTAGGGGGCGACCCTCACAAGCATGTGCGAATGAGCACAATGGCAAGCAAGCATAATCCACAGTCAACAAGTCTCCAGTAGTATGTTTTACGGGTAATGCTTTCAACATCGATCCTTGATCGGAATTTTAGTATAACACTATAGAGCATATGAACAATAGCTAGTATTCACTAGTAACATGTGAGAATACTCCAACTTTACATATAACATAAAAATCTTTTCCACTATCATGGCACTATTAGCTTAGGCATAAAATATGTTCTCGTGCTCTAATCTAGAGTAGTCAAGAGAGTGTCACTGTTCTTACAAGCATGTCATTTTCTTACAAGCATGTCGTTGTTCTCTATAAACATGTCATTGTTCTCTACTTTATAAGCAATAAAGTCATGAGAGTGTCATAGTTTGCTACTTAATAGAGATTTCGATTCAACTCTACTAAAGTATAGTGACTCGTCAAAAGTCCTATTTCAAGCCCAAGCGCCCACAACATCTCCAATTGGCGTACATATAGAACATAGGGGAGTTCCACTTGCTCTGGTTAGGTCCGACCCACCTATTATGAAGCTCCAATTAGTCACACGAAGTCCCAATATACTGCTCAACAAGGCTCCGATCCTGCTGAAAACAAGATAAGAAAGTCGTGCCGAAACAATTACTCAAAACTCCAATTTCGGCAAAATTCACAAGAAGTACAAAATGGAAACTTAATTCTCTGCTTTTGGGCTAGGTATATACCTCAAGTTAAGCCTCTAAAAGCCTCTATAAGTCAACGAAAAGCACTCCAAGACCCGGTCGCAAGCCTGCTGCGATCAACACGAAAACGGCACCAACAACGTCAAGAATCAACATACAACATCGGAATCTTGAAATTTCAGTTTTCTACCTGAAATTCTTGCTTTCCTCAGGTTATAGCACCTTCCTCACTTGTCCCCAAGGTCACTAAATAAGTTTAATTAGGTTCGAAAACCTGCTGCGAACATAAGGATCCAAACTGCATTAGTAAATCGCATAAAGTGCCGAAATCGCTTCATAAAGACCTAATTAGCTCTACTAAGCTTCAAAGTAACATATCCCAAGTTTAAGGAAGTTAATCCACAGCTAAATAACTCAGCTTTAAGTGTTAAAACCTCAGCCTAACACAGCACGAAGCAGAAATGCGAAAGAGATACTCAACTCGCCGAAAACAACATCAATTACGAAGAACTTGAGTCGATTACCTGCTTAGGCATCCAACCAGCAAACCCCTGGTCCAAAGCTGCGAAAAAAAAAACCTCCAAAATACTCTCTCCCACGACCACGCAACCTCTGCGATGCTCGTAATCAGTGAAGAACGCGCGTGGCGACGAAAACGGCTAAAACGGCGAGTTCTTTGTAGAGAGAGAAAAACCCAAGAGAGAGACAGTGTGGAGGAGGTGAAGAAGTCTTCTCTGGGCTCCAGCACCATCTGAAGAGGTCCAGGGGTCGAGCTGGGAGGATAGGGATGAGTAAAAGAGGTGAAAAGACCAAAACAGCCTTGCTGCCACGCAGCTGCAGCTGCTGCTGCTTGCTGTACCAGTACAGCATTAGGCTTGTACCGGTACACCAATGCAAAAATTGCAGATTTTGCAATAGCAATGCACTTTCTCGTCTCCGGCAATCCGATCACTCTCTAACTTGTCCCAAAACATATCCAAGCCTTTTAGAACATGTAGGATAGTTCCATATTCCATTCCACTCACTCGAACTCCGCAATTTGCACAAGTTTAGTGTATTACATTTACCCCGCCTAAAAAGAAGTTTCGTCCGCGAAACTTATGATCACTTACCTCAAGATTCTGTCGAGAAAAGATAGGGGTAGTGCTCCAACATTGCATTCTCCAATTCCCAAGTAGCTTCTCGTTCATCGTGATTGCTCCAAAGTATCTTGACGTACAGTATCTCGCGGTTTCGAAGTCGTTTCATTTCACGAGCTAGGATTCTCACGGGATGTTCTTCAAAACTCAAATCTTCTCGCAAATCCACTAGAGCGCTCTCAAATATGTGGGTTGGATCAAAAATATACTTTCGAAGTGTCGATACATGAAACACATTGTGTACTCCTGATAGGCTCGGCGGCAAAGCAAGCCGATATGCTACGGGGCCTATCCGCTCCAACACCTCGTAGGGTCCAATGAATCGAGGACTCAACTTTCCTCGAATACCAAATCTTTTAACTCCTTTCGTCGGTGAAACCTTCAGAAATACATGATCGCCAACTTGAAATTCCAATTCTCGCCGACGTTTGTCCGCATAACTCTTTTGTCGATTTTGGGCTGTCAGTAGACGTTCTCGCGCAAGTCGAACTTTAGCTTCAGCCTCTTGTAATACATCGGGACCCAAAACCAATCTCTCACCCACTTCACTCCAATGAAGTGGTGATCTGCACTTTCTACCATAAAGGGCTTCAAAAGGTGCCATCTGAATACTTGCTTGATAACTATTGTTATAAGCAAATTCAGCCATAGGCAAGAACTGTGGCCAACTGCCCTGGTAATCAATCACACAGGCCCGCAACATATCCTCAAGGGTCTGGATGGTACGCTCAGACTGCCCATCACTCTGGGGGTGGAAAGCAGTACTAAAATCCAATCGAGTACCCATGGCCTCCTGTAAACTCTTCCAGAAATGTGAAACGAATCGGGTGTCTCGATCTGAAACAATCGAAGCAGGTACTCCGTGTAATCGCACAATTTCATCAAGATACACTTGTGCGAGTCTTTCCCCCGACCACACCGTATGAATTGGAATAAAGTGGGCAGATTTAGTCAATCGATCAACAATTACCCAAATTGCATCGTGACCTGCTTGTGAGCGAGGTAATCCAACGATGAAATCCATAGTGATCCTCTCCCACTTCCACACTGGTATGGGTAAACTCTGTAGTTTTCCTGCAGGAAGTCGATGTTCAGCCTTAATTTGCTGACAGATTAAGCATTTAGCCACGAAGTCAGCAACTTCCTTTTTCATTCCAGGCCACCAGTAAGTTAACTTCAGATCTTTATACATTTTCGTACTCCCAGGGTGTACAGTATACGGCGCCCGATGTGCTTCTATTAGAATCTCTTCTTTAATACCAGAATCTGCCGGTACACAAAGTTTATCCCCGAATTTCAACAGTCCCTGATCATCCACTCGAAAATCACCAACATAATCAATAGTGATTTTATCTCGAATCTTTTGCAGAGATTCGTCTTGAGCTTGCTTTTCTTTAATTCGATCGATCAGGGTAGGCTGCATCACTAATGACATAAGTCTCCAAGGCGTCTCGGGAGCTACAACTTCCAAATTCAACTGCTCCATTTGTTTGACCAGTAGTGGTTGCAGAGTTATCGACATCGCCAAATTTTTCGTCGATTTTCAACTTAAAGCATCTGCTACGACATTAGCTTTTCCAGGATGATAGAGGATGGTCAAATCATAATTCTTGAGTAACTCCAACCATCTACGTTGCCTCAAGTTTAATTCCTTCTGTGTAAACAGATACTTTAAGCTTTTATGATCTGTATAAACTTCGCAACGCTCGCTGTAGAGGTAGTGGTGCCAAAGCTTTAAAGCAAATACCACAGCTGCTAACTCAAGATCATGTGTAGGGTAGTTCTTTTCATAATCTTTCAATTGGCGAGAGGCATAGGCAATTACTCTGCCACTCTGCATTAGAACACACCCTAATCCGTTCAGCGACGCATCGCTGTAAATCACATAATCTACTCCCGTAACAGGTAGTGCGAAGATCGGGGCAGTAGTTAACCGTTCTTTCAACTCTTGAAAGCTTCTTTCACAGGCTTCATTCCACAGAAACTTAGCTCCTTTATGTGTGAGTCGAGTGAGAGGAGTAGACATCTTCGCAAATCCTTCTACAAATCTTCGGTAGTATCCCGCCAAACCAAAGAAACTCCGAATTTCTGTGACACTGGTCAGCCTAGGCCAATCTTTAATCGCTTCAATCTTCTTGGGATCCACAGCTATCCGAGTTTCAGAAATCACATGGCCCAGAAATGCCACTTCTCGAAGCCAAAATTCACATTTCTTTAATTTTGCAAACAGTTTCTTTTCTCGAAGTACTTGTAACACTACTCTTAGATGGTTTTCATGCTCTTCATCACTTCGAGAATATATCAAAATATCGTCGATGAATACGACCACAAACCTGTCCAGATAAGGCTTAAAGACACGGTTCATTAAATCCATAAAGACTGCTAGGGTATTTGTCAGTCCAAATGGCATAACTTTGAATTCGTAATGCCCATACCGTGTTCTGAAGGCGGTCTTGGAAACTTCTTCAGGCTTAATCTTAAGCTGATGATAACCTGATTGCAAATCAATCTTCGAATATACTTTCGATCCTTGCAACTGATCGAATAAATCATCGATTCTGGGTAATGGATATTTATTCTTGATTGTTACTTTGTTGATTTCTCTATAATCCACGCACAATCGAAGAGATCCATCATTCTTCTTGACAAATAACACCGGTGCTCCCCAAGGTGACACACTCGGTCGAATGAATCCTTTATCTAAAAGATCTTGTAACTGTGCCTTCAGCTCTTTCAATTCAGCGGGTGCCATCCTATAAGGCGCTTTAGAAATAGGGGTAGTCCCAGGAACAAGATCAATCACAAATTCAACTTCCCTATCAGGTGGCATGCCTGGCAATTCAGCTAGAAACACATCCCCGAATTCTCGCACAACCGGGATATCATCAATCTTGACGGCTTCTCCGTTACTCACAGAAATGCTAGCCAAATAGGCTACACAACCTCTCCGTATCAACTGTCGGGCTCGCGAAGAGCTAATAGTCATTGCGAACAATGAACTCTGACACCCCCTATAAACAAACTCTTGCTGACCCGGTTCCCTAAAGGTCACCGTCCTATTCGTGCAATCTATAGTGGAATAATACTGAGTAAACCAATCCATACCCAATACTACATCAAAGTCACCTAGTTTGTGTAGTGCCAATAAATCCACTGGCATAATCCAGTCGCCTACCTGAATTGGGCAGCGAGGGCAAAATTCACGAATCTCTAGGGTATGGTCGGGCACGATCACTCATCCCAAATGCAAAGTAGGCACTACCTGAATGCTATGCAACTCGGCGAACTGCCGATTAATAAAAGAATGCGAAGCACCAGTATCAAATAATGCACGAACACGAATATCATAAAGCATAATGATACCTGCTACGACATCCTCTGCTGCTGCGGCCTCCTCAGTCTGGGCGGCATACATACGCCCACTCGAATTCTGCCGAGAACTCTCAGACGGCCGCTGTCCCGGTGATCGTCTATACTGAGAGGGTGCTGACGGGGTTCCCTGACTCAGAGCTGAAGATGCAGGTGCTGATGCTGATGAGGGTGCAGGCAAAGAACCTCTCGAGCAATCTGAGCGAAAGTGGCCCTCCTGACCACAGAGAAAACATCTGCCCCCACGTTGTGGACACTGTGGCGGTACGTGAGGCCCACCACAGATAACACAACGCGGCGGTCGACGAGGCTCGGGTGCTCCACGGGGTGCTGAAGAACCTCGACCCCTCGACTGTCCTGACTGTCCCCTCGGATACTTTGGTGGTCTCCTAAAGGACTGCTGACCACTGCTCTCAACTGCAGGTCTCTTTCCTTTGCCTCGATCCACAACGTCTCTTTCCTTCATGATTTCTGCCCCTTTCTCAACAATCAAGGCTCGGTTCACCACATCTCTGTAAGTCGAGAGGTTTGGCACCTGGACTAATCTGAAAATCGCAGGCCGCAAACCCACCTAAAAAATACGGGCCTTGTCCTCATCATCTCGAACCACAAAAGGAACGCAGTGCAGTAATCGGGAGAATTCTCGCTCATACTCTGCCACTGTCCTGTCCCCCTGCTTCAGGTTTCTCAGGTCCCTTTCCATTTGCCTCTTTACACTCTGAGGAAAGTAGGTCGTCAACAATAAGTCCTTGAACGTGCTCCATGTGATCGCAGACAAATCAGTATGGGGATCCTCACGAATATCCACCCACCACCTGTAAGCCTCGCCGTCAAGGTGGTGCGTCGCAAACCACACCCGATATCGCTCCTCAACAAAAGTGTCATAAAATAACTTCTCCATGTGCATTAACCATTTCTCGACCACCCAGTGATCTGCTTTCTCCCCGTCAAAAATACGAGGGGTACAACGACGGAATTCATTCAATTGTTCCATCATCCGCTCTCGCTCCTCAGCCCCCACCATCTCCGGTAACACTGTCCCTGATGCCACTACAGGTACTGATGGTGGTACTCCTGTCTCCTGTCGGGTCTCTGCCCTCGGAGCTACTGGGGGTGTATCAGGTACTGGTGACCGTGCTCTCACTGTCGCATCCCTGTCTGGTACTGTAGGTATAGGATCAGGAATCTCTCTGTCAGTCGTCTGCCGCAGTAGTAAATCCTTTAACCTCTTCATCCTGTCCTCCTGCCGATGCGCGGCATCCATCTGCTGTTGCGCGGTCGCAGCCTGCTGAGCAACCAAATCTGTCAACTTCGCGAGCTGATCCTGCAACTCATGGATCCCACTAGATCCAGAAGTAACGGAGGTCCCCACTTCTTCCGCATCCGCCGCCTCAGCTGCCCCGGCGGCTTGCGAACGAGTCAAAGGCATCTTGAGCTGCAGCACAAAAACAAATATAGATCAATAAAACCTATACTATTGAACCTTCATTGAGGATATAAACCAGCTAATAAAGCGAAAGTAATGAAATGTAACGCGTACTAACTTCCGATGTCACGTTGTCGGCCGCCAACGTGGCCTTCTGCAAAGTTAGTAATTGCACATTCCGATCAAACTCCTACCATTCAGAGTTTATAAATTACCCAATCAAAATACTTTCGCTAACCACAACCTCAACTAGACCTCGTCTCTCACGAGCCTAATCTTATAGTCCAACCAACCTAAGATTTGCTAAGTCTACTAAGACTCAACCCTAGGCTCTGATACCACTATAATCTGTCACGCCCGGGTACCAGCGGAAGCATATCCGGTACATGCACAGACCCGCCATACACCTGCAGTGTATAAGGCGTCTATAGAACAAAGCAAGGCAATAGGAGAAATCATAGGAGATCCTATTTCAATATCAGAGCAATGTACAAGTCGATATATTATCAGTAAAAGAACAAAGAGTATACAATCCACAATCCCAGCAGAAGGAGAAGAAGTATGAACTATAACGTCTGGATCTACAACTCATATACAACACAGGGTACACAAAAACATCTGTACAATGGTAGTCACTCTATACAATGGACATCACCCTCGGCCGTAGCCTGAGTAGCAAGGTGATCGACTAGCACGCTCCTAGCAAAGTCTAGCTAGACGCGACTCCCTTGCCACGATCCCTAACCTCTCCTGTAGATGGCTCTGTAAAAACAACCATAAAAAGGGCGTGAGAACTATTAACAATAGTTCCGAGTGAGTAAGCCGCCAGCCTCGGCGAATTACACCACTAGGCTCATGATGTACTAATGAAAAGTAAATGCAATAATTGCATAATGCTAACAAGTAATGAGCATGTAATTGCAGGATACCTTTCCAATGCTAAGCAATTAATAAGCATGTAAACAACATGTAATAGCTTTCTACAGCAATGAATTGAACAATAAAGCATAGCAGCTACTGTAAGCATGAACATAAATATGAATGTGTAAGCAGAAACTATACACAATGACTGGTGATCATTCATTACTGTCCAATGTCCTTTAGCACTTTCTTTTTCATTTACAGGGACCTACCCAAGGTAGTCCAGCTTGCGCTGCGCCTAATGGCCCCGTGGTAGTATACACTTCCCACGGTAATCCACTTCGGCACCCAATCCCGCACGAGCGAGCAACTGTCGCGTAGGCCAACTCCGGAGTGCCGGCTTGTAGGGGGCGACCCTCACAAGCATGTGCGAATGAGCACAATGGCAAGCAAGCATAATCCACAGTCAACAAGTCTCCAGTAGTATGTTTTACGGGTAATGCTTTCAACATCGATCCTTGATCGGAATTTTAGTATAACACTATAGAGCATATGAACAATAGCTAGTATTCACTAGTAACATGTGAGAATACTCCAACTTTACATATAACATAAAAATCTTTTCCACTATCATGGCACTATTAGCTTAGGCATAAAATATGTTCTCGTGCTCTAATCTAGAGTAGTCAAGAGAGTGTCACTGTTCTTACAAGCATGTCATTTTCTTACAAGCATGTCGTTGTTCTCTATAAACATGTCATTGTTCTCTACTTTATAAGCAATAAAGTCATGAGAGTGTCATAGTTTGCTACTTAATAGAGATTTCGATTCAACTCTACTAAAGTATAGTGACTCGTCAAAAGTCCTATTTCAAGCCCAAGCGCCCACAACATCTCCAATTGGCGTACATATAGAACATAGGGGAGTTCCACTTGCTCTGGTTAGGTCCGACCCACCTATTATGAAGCTCCAATTAGTCACACGAAGTCCCAATATACTGCTCAACAAGGCTCCGATCCTGTTGAAAACAAGATAAGAAAGTCGTGCCGAAACAATTACTCAAAACTCCAATTTCGGCAAAATTCGCAAGAAGTACAAAATGGAAACTTAATTCTCTGCTTTTGGGCTAGGTATATACCTCAAGTTAAGCCTCTAAAAGCCTCTATAAGTCAGCGAAAAGCACTCCAAGACCCGGTCGCAAGCCTGCTGCGATCAACACGAAAACGGCACCAACAACGTCAAGAATCAACATACAACATCGGAATCTTGAAATTTCAGTTTTCTACCTGAAATTCTTGCTTTCCTCAGGTTATAGCACCTTCCTCACTTGTCCCCAAGGTCACTAAATAAGTTTAATTAGGTTCGAAAACCTGCTGCGAACATAAGGATCCAAACTGCATTAGTAAATCGCATAAAGTGCCGAAATCGCTTCATAAAGACCTAATTAGCTCTACTAAGCTTCAAAGTAACATATCCCAAGTTTAAGAAAGTTAATCCACAGCTAAATAACTCAGCTTTAAGTGTTAAAACCTCAGCCTAACACAGCACGAAGCAGAAATGCGAAAGCGATACTCAACTCGCCGAAAACAACATCAATCACGAAGAACTTGAGTCGATTACCTGCTTAGGCATCCAACCAGTAAACCCCTGGTCCAAAGCTGCGAAAAAAAAACCTCCAAAATACTCTCTCCCACGACCACGCAACCTCTGCGATGCTCGTAATCAGCGAAGAACGCGCGTGGCGACGAAAACGGCTAAAACGACGAGTTCTTTGTAGAGAGAGAAAAACCCTAGAGAGAGAGAGTGTGGAGGAGGTGAAGAAGTCTTCTCTGGGCTCCAGCACCATCTGAAGAGGTTCAGGGGTCGAGCTGGGAGGATAGGGATGAGTAAAAGAGGTGAAAAGACCAAAACAGCCTTGCTGCCACGCAGCTGCAGCTGCTGCTGCTTGCTGTACCGGTACAGCATTAGGCTTGTACCGGTACACCAATGCAAAAATTGTAGATTTTGCAATAGCAATGCACTTTCTCGTCTCCGGCAATCCGATCACTCTCTAACTTGTCCCAAAACATATCCAAGCCTTTTAGAACATGTAGGATAGTTCCATATTCCATTCCACCCACTCGAACTCCGTAATTTGCACAAGTTCAGTGTATTACATTAGACCTAGTGGGAAAATCGGCGGAGTCGGCGGCCGAACCCACTGAAAACTATATTTATATAGTTCTCACCCCACTTTGTTGCAGGGCCTAGCGAGACCGTACCGGCAGAGGACCGTGGTAAGGGCATAGTGCCCTAGTAGCTAGTAGCTTTCCCTCTTTCATTAGAGTACCCTCATATACATAGAGATGTGATGTATTTGGGAGTTACTTATGTATTTGGAGAGCCATCTTGTATCATGAGAAGAATATGTATTCATTTTGGAAGATAAAAAAGTAAACCAATATGTAAATGATGAATGTGATGTTATAGTTAGATGTACATCTCTTTATTTCACTTATATATTACTTGTGATTCTTGCTCTTAATTGTATAGCACTTGTGGTGCTTCTTGTTAGATCATGTATGTTGTTTGAATTTCTCCTGGGCAAATTCTTGTACATGATCTTGTTGTCGAGCCTTGGGCGGACAGTGGAGGTGCTGTCCGTTCGGCGTCTGATCGACGTGCCCGGATCCGACCAATTTAGTGGGTCACGGGACGTGACAGATAGTTGTGGTATCAGAGTAGTTAAGAGCAAGTAAAGAGAGAGTCTAGTATTGACCTAGGAGACCTTAGGTTGGTAAACCATAAGGCCATAGGTGCGTGAGTGACGTGAACCTATGCGTTGCGGCGAAAGATAGATCGATTGGGTCAAGTTTAGTAAACCTCTAAAACGGATATTAGAGGTAGACTCAAGGTGTGGCTTATTTTTGACCAAGTGTGTTCATGTTGGGCGATCGACAACATGAAACCGAGGGATAAGAATAGACGCCCTTGCGTGACTTTCGCTCGATTTGAGTCGAGCCAATGTTAGTTGTTATGTGTTCGACCTGGAGGGTCGAGACTGACCGTGTTGTCGCGATTCAGGAAATGATGGCACCACGTAGGCGATCTCATGTAGATCGGTGCGGGATGGGACAAGTGATGTCCTTGAGCAATCCGAGGTGAGCAGAGACTTGGGACTTCGCGAGCGGTTGGCCACTCGTGGGAGTGGCGAGGCAACGAGCCGAAGTGGTGCAACGACATCAGGAGGCTGTCATGCGCCAGGAGGAGCAGATTAAGAGACTCTAAGAAACGGTTGGTCAATTGGTGACCGTACCAATTTTGGCTCGTTGAGTACGGCCGGGAGTCGCGGCGGAGGTATTTCCGTCAGGGTCGGGCAATCCGACTCGTATCAGTTCAGAGGTGGAGGCAGTGAGGGTGTGAGCTTTGGCGGCCCTCATGACCTTTAAACAGTTTGACCTGCCTAGCTTGAATGGAGAGGATGTAGATTCGTGGATAGTGGAGTTGTGGATCGACTCCATAGAACTCCTTTGAGAATCTGTGCATCGCAGAGTGGGACAAGGTACACCTAGTCGTGCATTGCTTGCAACAGTCGGCGAAGGTGTGGTGGAATGACGTCAAGCGAAATTGATCGCCCAGTCTTCTTTCTATGACTCGGGAAGGATTTCGGGGATCAATATTCTTCGTTTATTTTTCCGACAGTGAAAAGAGGAAGCTTCAAGAAAGGTTCCCGAAGCTACGGTAGGTAGACCGCACCGTGAGGGCATACGAACGAGAATTCCCCCGTACCGTGAGTTGTGTCCCGAACGTAGTGCGGGATGACGAGGATGTGGCCTATTCGTTTGTGCGTAGACTTCGGCCGGACATTTTCAAGGTTGTGCATGTAAGGAAGTGAATTCTTGAAATACGAGGATTGGACTTCGTGTAGAATCGACCAAGGGTCGTGTTCGTATGCTTCGGTGAGGCCGAAGAGGTCAAAAATGCAAAAAGTGCATTGTTAGCGGCCTCCGAGAGCAAGCTGGGAGGAAAACTGCAAAGTACAGTTTTAGCTCTCGAGGACCGGTCCCTGTGGTGAGGGACCGGACCCCGTAGGCGTGGAGGGCAACAAAAAAGGCTGCCCTGCCATTTCTGCTCTCGGGGACCGGTCCCTGCGGCGAGAGATCGGTCCCCGTACGCATAGAGAATCGGGCAAGTGCCTTTTTACCCGAGAGATTGCTCTCGGGGACCGGTCCCCTCTTGAGAGACCGGTCCCCATAGCCGGAAGTTGCCCAGTTTGGACAGTGCACCTTATTGGGTCGCAGACGCAATCCCGAACCCCAGAAGTGTCTCCTGTTAAACTTTTTCGGGATGTGGGATTGTAGAAGTTCTTACTAGGCGCGGTGATGTACGCTGTATGATGAGATGTGCATTCATTGTGAATGGCCAGACCTTGGCGTTAGCGACGGCCTTCTCCTCTCCTAGACAGCCTGCGCGTGTGCCACCTGCGGCATGGTCTGGAGAGCGAGCGAAGAGAGTATGTCGACCAGAGGGTTCGCGGCGGGCGCCAAGTGACCGTGGATACGCGACCGAGGTTGTGGAACCTGCTGCTACTGACAACGTCATGGCAGGTATGAGTTCATTAGAGTAGACTTGTGCTTCTGCACGATGTCAAGTTGATGTATTGCATGCGTTTGTCGTGGGGTCAGTTGCTACTATTTATGCATCAGTATAGTAGGGACCCGTTGATGGGTAAGTGTAGATGCCCGGGCATGCTCATGCAATAAGAAGGTAGCGCCTGTTGGAACAGGTAGAGAGCCAGATGGCACTAGCGGATTGCTAGTAGTGATTCTTGGACGAGAAATGAGACTTGTGGTAGAGATGAGGTGGCGAAGCGACTCTCAAGGCAACGTGATTAGTAGATTGCGAGAGTTGAGTCCTGATACTTGTAGGCACCCGAGTAATCCGAGAATTTCGGATATTGTTCCAGTAGATTGGACGGTGAAAGTAGAATCACTGTTGAGAGAACGGTCGATTAGTGGCCAAGTTTGAGCACGTGGGCCTAGTATTACCTCAAGGTGAGGTAAGCGGTTGTGCTCGTGTGGCCGGTCTGCATAGGCAAGATTATCTAATGTTGGACTTCGTGTGGAACGCTGTAGAGGCGTAGAGCACTCGAGTGTAGAAACTCGTGGAGTGCGGATTTTATTCAGCCGGAAGAGTGTGTTGGCAGCAGCACTGTAGCATTGCTAAATGTGAAGCGGGCCATTGATCACTCGTAGGGTTGGTGGCTCGCACTAAGTGCTTAGGAGCCGATAGTGGTATGTGTGACTCGGTAGAGCATGTCGTGTAGGACGACGACGGCGGGTAGTGCTTGGGGACGACCCGTGCCTGGACCATTTGTGGACAGTAGAGCCTGGGCCCTTTGGGCAGGCACAGTCAGCTGTGAGTGACAGCAGCCCGGTACCTACCGGTAGGGCAGAGTTTTGGTCAGGGCGGTAGTCCGAGCTTAGACACGGGAACGTGGAATGCCACGTGTTGGATCGTGAGATCGAGAATATACCGAGTGTGTAGTGACCCAACCTGAGGATTTGATGAGGTGTGGGGTCTTAGTTGCTCATGGTTGGAGTGTGTGCGAATTCCCAAATGAGAATTTCGCCCAGTGCTGATTGGGTCTACGCTTGTGAGCGAGAGACATTACGAGTATCGAGATAGTTTAGGCTATAGGCCTATGTAGAATTGCTGACTGTTGGTCCACCTGTGGAAACCGAGGTAATCGGTTTGGCCGGTAACTCTGTAGAGGAGTTTGGCTTGGATTCATGAAAGGAGTGTTCGTGTGAGTTAGTTGCGAGAACGACTTGGTGTTGGCCGTGCCAATGGAAAGAGAAAGTAAAGTGGTCTCTTGGAGACACTTGAAATGAGAATAGCCACGCGAGATTTGAGGATAGTGCTCTCTTGAGGATCGAGATTTGAGATGTGCCGAAGTGTGCCATCTCGTAGTAGAGCAAAAATCCGATCGTGATGGTAGCACTTGCGATGGGTCAATGCACCAATGATATCGCTTCTAGGCAATACCGGTGATCGAATCGAAGTGTACTCCCTGGATTCGGTAGCAAGTGGTGTTGGAGCGTGTAGAGTCGTCGAATGTCGACTTACGCTGCCACCGAGACTTGCGGAACCGTAATGCACTTTTGGTGTTGTGCTTAGCAAATGTGAGTGAATTTGGTCTCACATCCTCCGTAGTGGGCCTTTGGATAGTTCCGATGAGAGAAAAGCCACCCCGGAGTGCAAAAGTGCATTGCTACCCTCAGATGCTCGATAACTCGAATTGAGATGAGATTTGAGTTTCGAGGACGAAACCCTTTTAAGGAGGGGAGGATGTAAGGTACCGAACTTCTAAAATTATGAAGTAGCGGGGTATGTTGGTTTGGAAAGCCATTAGAATGATTCCGGTGAAGTTCGGAAGCATTCGGGCGTTTTCGGAGCGCGTAGGCGCGAAAACGGGACCCGAAAGGCTATGTTGGATCATGAACTAAATCCAGTATTAGCGCGGATGAAAAGATGATGAAAATACACTCGAAAACATGTTTGAAGAGTCTCGTTTCGATTTGAAAGCAATCGGAGGCCAAACGAGCAAAAACAGAGAAGAAACGAAAAAAGGCTGAAATTTGGCTAAGTCTGGAAATCTGAACCTACGGAGACGGGTCCCTCGGCCAAGGACAGGTCCGTCAGGGACCGGTCCCTCAAGCAAGGACCGGTCCCCGTAGACCAAAAATGCCCTGCGCGGGCAGTGCATAAAACACAAAGTTGAGGGGCTGTTTTGCAATTGTTGCATGAGTTCGGGAATATGGGTGATGTAGGGCTCATTCCCTCTCATTTCTCTCAATTGCAACCACCCAACAAACACACTCTCTCTCTCTAGAAGCTCTTCCTCTCTCTATAAGTGGAATCAAGAGGAGGATAAGATGGAGATTGGAGCTTGAAGGAGGACCACCATTGTTGTCTTCTTCCTTAGCTTGGAGAAGGAGCTTAGTAGAGGTTAGCTCTTTGCCTTCTAATGGCAGAATGCTTGGATTAGGGTTTTATACTCTAGAAATGAAATCTAATGGTGCTCTAAGGCCCTGTTTGGTTGGGGAACAGGGGTGGGGATAAGGGGTTATCCCCTCCTTGTTCCCCAAATACTATACCTAAGGGTGGGAACAAGGTATTCCCACCCTTAACGGGTTATCCTGGGATAACCCGTTAAGGGTTTAGGGTGGGGATAACCCGTTAAGGGTGGGAATACCTTGTTCCCACCCTTAGGTGGAATAGGGGTGGGAACAACTTGTTCCCACCTTTTTTTTAAAAAAAAATTCCCCAACCAAACAGGGCCTTAGAGCACCATTAGATTTCATTTCTAGAGTATAAAACCCTAATCCAAGCATTCTGCCATGAGAAGGCAAAGAGCTAACCTCTACTAAGCTCCTTCTCCAAGCTAAGGAAGAAGACAACAATGGTGGTCCTCCTTCAAGCTCCAATCTCCATCTTATCCTCCTCTTGATTCCACTTATAGAGAGAGGAAGAGCTTCTAGAGAGAGAGAGTGTGTTTGTTGGGTGGTTGCAATTGAGAGAAATGAGAGGGAATGAGCCCTACATCACCCATATTCCCGAACTCATGCAACAATTGCAAAACAGCCCCTCAACTTTGTGTTTTATGCACTGCCCGCGCAGGGCATTTTTGGTCTACGGGGACCGGTCCTTGCTTGAGGGACCGGTCCCTGACGGACCTGTCCTTGGCCGAGGGACCCGTCTCCGTAGGTTCAGATTTCCAGACTTAGCCAAATTTCAGCCTTTTTTCGTTTCTTCTCTGTTTTTGCTCGTTTGGCCTCCGATTGCTTTCAAATCGAAACGAGACTCTTCAAACATGTTTTCGAGTGTATTTTCATCATCTTTTCATCCGCGCTAATACTGGATTTAGTTCATGATCCAACATAGCCTTTCGGGTCCCGTTTTCGCGCCTACGCGCTCCGAAAACGCCCGAATGCTTCCGAACTTCACCGGAATCATTCTAATGGCTTTCCAAACCAACATACCCCGCTACTTCATAATTTTAGAAGTTCGGTACCTTACATCCTCCCCTCCTTAAAAGGGTTTCGTCCTCGAAACTCAAATCTCATCTCAATTCGAGTTATCGAGCATCTGAGGGTAGCAATGCACTTTTGCACTCCGGGGTGGCTTTTCTCTCATCGGAACTATCCAAAGGCCCACTACGGAGGATGTGAGACCAAATTCACTCACATTTGCTAAGCACAACACCAAAAGTGCATTACGGTTCCGCAAGTCTCGGTGGCAGCGTAAGTCGACATTCGACGACTCTACACGCTCCAACACCACTTGCTACCGAATCCAGGGAGTACACTTCGATTCGATCACCGGTATTGCCTAGAAGCGATATCATTGGTGCATTGACCCATCGCAAGTGCTACCATCACGATCGGATTTTTGCTCTACTACGAGATGGCACACTTCGGCACATCTCAAATCTCGATCCTCAAGAGAGCACTATCCTCAAATCTCGCGTGGCTATTCTCATTTCAAGTGTCTCCAAGAGACCACTTTACTTTCTCTTTCCATTGGCACGGCCAACACCAAGTCGTTCTCGCAACTAACTCACACGAACACTCCTTTCATGAATCCAAGCCAAACTCCTCTACAGAGTTACCGGCCAAACCGATTACCTCGGTTTCCACAGGTGGACCAACAGTCAGCAATTCTACATAGGCCTATAGCCTAAACTATCTCGATACTCGTAATGTCTCTCGCTCACAAGCGTAGACCCAATCAGCACTGGGCGAAATTCTCATTTGGGAATTCGCACACACTCCAACCATGAGCAACTAAGACCCCACACCTCATCAAATCCTCAGGTTGGGTCACTACACACTCGGTATATTCTCGATCTCACGATCCAACACGTGGCATTCCACGTTCCCGTGTCTAAGCTCGGACTACCGCCCTGACCAAAACTCTGCCCTACCGGTAGGTACCGGGCTGCTGTCACTCACAGCTGACTGTGCCTGCCCAAAGGGCCCAGGCTCTACTGTCCACAAATGGTCCAGGCACGGGTCGTCCCCAAGCACTACCCGCCGTCGTCGTCCTACACNAGTTTATATTTTAAATTTTAAAATATAAATATAAAATATAAAAATTTAAATTCTAATATAAAGAAAAAAATAATATCATTATTTTTTATTTATAACTACCCACTTTAATTCATATCCCATCTTACCTAACCAAACGCTATTTTTCTTATTCTCAGGAATACTCAATTTTCATCCAAACGCAAAATTCATCTAATCCCCGCTTATACTCAATTTATATTTATCCCCGGAATACCCACTTTTTGCTTATCCCCGAACCAAACGATACCTAAGAGTAGTTAATCTCATCTATTGCAAGAATAGTAGCTTGTATGAAGCTAATTGCAACAATGGTGATTTAGGGCTCCAAAAGAGGGCTTTTGCCCATGAGTAATTTTGATCTAAATTGATCACTCTCTAACCTAATTGTTAGGCCTACGAACGCGTTCATACACTCGGTTTGAGTATTCGTCGAGGCTACGTGAAGGTATTGAAGAAAAGAGCGATTTCGGTACAGATTGTTGCAGCACGCTGCGTAAGCTTCCAAAAATTACGAAACCGAAATCGTAGCATCATGACATCACCAAAAGGTGGGGGGTGTCCATCCCGAAGCAATCGGGCTTCCTTTTATGTCTAAGTTCTATTTCGATCATATTCATATATTGATATTGTGCATTATAGGATTAGTAGATGATTACATTCCATTTCCTTGCATGTTTCCTATGGTAGTGTAGCACTGTGGGCTTGACACTTGAACCTAGGTTGCATGAGGATTGGGTCATGTGACAAGAATCCTATAGTGACAAGAATGATGATGAACTTGGACTTGTGATGATGAAAACAAGTGGCATTCAAATTAGTATAGTAGAGATACTATAATGTGAACAAGTGGCATATCAACTTAGTGTATTGAGACACATACAACCTCATGACATATTGAGTGGCATTTGGACTAGTGTAATAGAGACACTATAATATGGACGAGTGGCATGTCAATTTAGTGTATTGAGACACATACAACATCATGACATAAATGAGTGGCATCAGATCTAGTGTAGTGGAACACTATGGCTTTTGAACCTAGGGATAGTAGATTTTTCCAATTGTCATGTTGTAGACATTATGCATTGGCATTAGTGCAGTTGAGGCATTGTGACCCTGGTAGATAAGGTATCCTTTTGTGAGGATTGGATCATACTCACTAGTCTGTTTTCGCTTGTCGGTGGTCGCTCCACCGAAGCAGTGGTCTCCGGAGTACTTCATATAGGGGCGGACGTAGTTGTCGCGTAGGCGGTCTCGGTGTGCGAGTGCAGCTTCTCCTCACCTATGAGATTGAGAGTGAGTCGGGGTAGCAACCTTCGGGTTGGCCCTGGGGTAGCAACCTTCGGGTTGGCCATGAGATTGGATATTATCGAGGCATAGTTGCACGACACACTATGTAGTAGCTCGTTCATTCATGTGATTATTTGAGGCCTAGTATTATGTGGTAGATCGTATACTAGGTAGTAGCTCATTCATGTATTCAGTTTTGAGACATAGTATCATGTTGTTGGTTTATACTATGTAGTAGCTTATGCATTTCACTTGGATATGGCATTCTGATATTTGAGGCATAGTAGCATATTGCAGGATACATTACTATATAGTAGCTCATTTCTATTGTTGTTGAGGCATAGTATCATGTGTAGTTTACATTACTATGTAGTAGCTCATTTTCATTATTATTGAGGCATAATATCATGTGTAGTTTGCATACTATGTAGTAGCTCATTTTTTTTATTGTTGAGACATAGTATCATGTGTAGTTTACATTACTATTTAGTAGCTCATTTCCATTATTGTTGAGGCATAGTAGCATGTGTAGATTGCATACTATGTAGTTGCTCATACATCGGATCATTGAGGCATAGATCAAATACTATGTTGTAGCTCATATCCTTGATTATTGAAGGCATAGTAGATTGTTGCTGATTACTTTACTATGTTGCTCTTCAATTTCATATCTATCTATCTATCTATCTGCTTGTGCCTGCTTAGACCTAGTAAAAAAATCGGCGGAATCGGCGGCCGAACCCATTGGGAACTATATTTATATAGTTCTCACCCCACTTTGTTGCAGGGCCTAGCGAGACCGTACCGGCAGAGGACCGTGGTAAGGGCATAGCGCCCTAGTAGCTAGTAGCTTTCCCTCTTGCATTAGAGTACCCTCGTGTACATTGAGATGTGTTGTATTTGGGAGTTACTTATGTATTTGGAGAGCCATTTTGTATCATGAGAAGAATATGTACTTATTTTGGGAGATGAAAATATAAACCAGTATGTAAATGATGAATGTGATGTAATAGCTAGATATACCTCTCTTTATTTCACTTGTATATTACTTGTGATTCTTGCTCTTAATTGTATAGCATTTGTAGTGCTTCTTGTTACATTATGTATGTTGTCTGAATTTCTTCTGGGAAAATTCTTGTACATGATCTTGTTGTCGAGCCTTGGGCGGATAAGGGAGGTGCTGTCCGTTCGGCGTATGATCGACGTGCCCGGATCCGACCAAATTGGCGGGTCACGGGGCGTGACACGTAGCTTTGTTTTTCTGATACGCAGGGAGGGACCGGTCTCTGGTTTGGAGGACCGGTCCTTGGGGGATCGGACCCTTCGAGAGGACCGGACCCTGAGACCGACTTTTGTTTTTAAAATCGTGTTTTTGAAAACCTAATCCATCTAGAAGTCTTTCTAACCTATATATATGATATGAGGAACATTATATGATATAAGCTTTGTGAGAAAACCTTCGAGGAACCCTAAAAACTTGTTTTTGTTCTTCTTGATTCATATGATCTCTCAAAGTGTTTGAATCACCACAAACTATTAATCTCTACGAGCTTCGGATGGAGCGTGTGCACGTAGATTTCGCGTGAAGCCGAGGATTCGGTGGACCCATCGTGGATACGAGGCGTTGTTGCTGCGAGGACTTGCGGTGTGATCGGTTGGAGGATTTCAATCGATCGAGGACCGGCGAAGACAATCTACAACGAGAATTTGGTAAAGTTGTACTTGATTTTTCTATAGTGGATTGTTTCGTGTGATCGGCCCCGTGGGTTTTTCACTCCGAGTTGGAGTTTTCCCACGTTAAATCTCGGTGTGTTGATTTTAATTTTCCGCTATTAGTTTAAATTTGCATCGAGAGTTTTTAGTTTTGCCGTTTACACCTATTCACCCCCCTCTGGTGTTAATTACCTTTTAGATCTTTGGGATCCATATCTTACACTTTTAACTTTTATTTATTAAATCTAATGCCTCAATTAGCTATTATTACTTAATTGATTTAATTTTATCAGCTATAGGGTAGTTAATACACATCTATTTTTTCAGTCTTCATAGTTAATTAAGTTAAAAATGTTGTTAAATTTCAAGACTCAATTAACTAATCGCGGTTAATAATTAACTTGAGTTTAAGCTATTAAACTACTTGAAATGAAATAATGAATCATTTTGGTTAAATTTCTAATTTATTCGGCTAAAATTATAAAAAAAATTAAAGTTAAGTATGTCTCAACCAAAAAAAAAAAAAGAAGTTGAGGGAGCAAATTCATAAATGACAAAAAGACAAGGAGGCATTCATACATTCTTATCAGAATAAATTAGAAATTTAACCAAAATTCTAGGAACAGGAGGTTTGTATGAAAAATAAATGATAAGTTGGAAAAAAAAAAAGGGTATCAATTAGAAGATTTTATTTACTGATAAGTTTTAGGTAAATTTTGCTAATGGCACTTTTGGATGTAAGTTGACCGATGCTTCATCTGTATCCAGCGAACTTAATGCAATAATACAAAATTAATCTACTAAAATTATGCATTTAATAGAATTTTAAAAACAATGCATTCCATCGATAGATTAATAAGTTGATGAAGATGATTATCGGAAGTAAAGTGATATTAGATCGAAATAAACGGCTACAAATGGGCCTTTCAGGAAAGAAAATATCGACATAACTCCTTTTACTAGTATAGGTTAATTATTTTGTCACGCCCCGGGGTCCCTTTAGGTTAAAAACACAGCGGAAAATTTTTTTTTTTTTTTTTTTTTGCAATTTTAAATTATTTTGGAAGTGAAAATA
This sequence comes from Ananas comosus, assembly GCF_001540865.1. Lineage (NCBI taxonomy): Eukaryota > Viridiplantae > Streptophyta > Magnoliopsida > Poales > Bromeliaceae > Ananas > Ananas comosus. Next base: position 7,642,420 of record NC_033626.1, read on the forward strand.
AAAAATTAAGATAAGTGTCACGCCCCGGGGTCCCTTTTAGGTTAAAACACAGCGGAAAANTGTTTTGATGTATTTTGAAATTTTATAATATCTTATTGTCATTATAATGATTCTTGGAGTAAAAGCCTTAATTTATTTGAAATTAATTTAATTTGATTGATTTTTAAAGCAAATTTTTCGAAATCTGAGATCGTTCATCGAGCTTAGTCTCTCTCTTTCACTTCATTTGCATTTTAGGATGATGTTTTAGTTTCAGTTCTGCTTTTCTTTTTTTTTTTGTTTTAGGCCTGTAACTATGACTAGACTACTCTCATGTTTTTCTAGTATTTTCTCTTTCTATTTGTTTTCTTTTGGCAATTTTTGACAAAAAGGGGGAGAGCGTAGATGAAGGGAGAGAGCATGGATGAATAGGCATTGAACTGATGCAGAGGATGATGAGTTCAAGAACAAAGGGGGAGATGTGAACAAAGGGGGAGAAGGTATAAGAATTTAGTGCTAATCATTTTTGAATGAATTGTTTTGCAGGAAATCAAGACTTCAAGACTCCTAGTTGCGTCTAAGTCATAGAGTCTGTTTTAGGAGTTTTGATGTAATTTTGAGTTTCAAATTGTATTTGGATTACACGCGAGGGGTTCGATGTTTTGGTGATGACATTGAACTTCGTTTTTTCTTTAAATTGTAATTTGTGAGTTTGTGTGTGTTTTGTCACGAAATTGCCAAAGGGGGAGATTGTTAGGTCCTATGTGTTGGCAAGTTTCGTGGGTCGAGTCGGAGTCTTGAAGAAGTCCGGAGCGGAGTATTGAAGATCGAAGAATCCAAGACTTCGAAGAATCGGAAAGGACGCAAAACACGTAAAACATGAATCACGATGCTTAGGTAAGCTTTAAATCTTGTTTATGGTGATTCATACTTAATTATAGATTTTAGAATCATGTTTTCAAGTTGTAATTGATTAGAAAGTTTCTAAGAGCTTGTAAAACTCGAAACAATGCATTTTCAGCGAAAATTGCATTGTTGTACCGGTACAAGAGTTTTCTGTCCAGGGTACAGCCATCAGCGTTTGCGCAGAAAAGTTTGATGGTTGTTCCGGTACAACCATCACGGCTGTCCAGGGTACAAGCCCTGTTCCGGTACAAGATGCAGTCTGTCCAGGGTACAGAAGCTTCGCAGAAAAATCTTCCGTCATGCTGTACCCTGGACAGCTTTCCTTGTTCCGGTACAAGGTGCTGATTTTGGAAAGAAACTTTCTAATCCTACTCCGTTTTGATTCTAAAGTCTATAAATAAGCTATAGGGGTTCTCTAACTGATTAAGCATCATAAGAATACATGTTTGAGAAACCCTAGAGGCTCGGATTTCATTCTAAACCTATTTTCTACAAATTAGCCTCTTTAGATCAAATCGGGATATCGTTTCGCATTCTCTATATGTCGATTTGATCTCCGCTTCGTTTGGAGTTCTATTCCCTGGTTTTCTACGATACTCCTAAGCGAAGGATCACCATAATCATGATGCTCTTCATGAACGGCGTCGTGGATTCGGCGTGAACAAAGGCGGTTCGTGGATTCGGATCGTTGGCTCGTGGATTCGAGTAGCGTCGTGGATTCGGCGTGATTGAAGCTTAGTGGATTCGAAGTGGAGGCGTTCGTGGACTCGAACGTGAGGACGTGGACAACCCGGCGGGTAGCGCGAAGATTCATAGGAGGTTAAGAGAGGTTGAGTCCGTGGAGTCGGTAATCACCTTATAATCTTTTCTCTTAGTGAATTGTTTTTTCGCTTGTTGGTCCCGTGGGTTTTTCTCTAAGTTGGAGTTTTCCCACGTAAATCTCAGTGTGCTTTTTATTTTTCGTATTTATTTTTATTGCATCTAGATTTGTGGTTTTTGGTCGTTCACCTATTCACCCCCCTCTAGGTGATAGATACAATCTAGATAGATCCTTGGGCTCCTCAAAACTTTCAGAAGAAGCGTCACCGAGCGTGCACCACTGTACCGACGTCGGATCGAAGTACCCACCTGTACAACTGTCGCGCCTGTCTCCTAATTGCAAAAGGACGTCAACCGGACCTAAGGAGGGTCCACTGGATTAGTGTCTAACCCACAATTAAGAAACCCTAAAAGCATACTCCCACAAATAAACCCACGAGAATCGGTTTCCCAAACCGATCGCCGTAATACGCCGGAAATCCCGTAATCGCACCGAGACTCTGCCGAGACCCACGGACTGTCCCGGAACTCACCGACTCGTACTACGAGTCAGCGACTCAACAAAAGCTCACGAGGCACCGTCGGAAGAATTCTGAACTAAAACCGCATTTTGTCGGCTGATTTTGCCGACAAACGCACCAGAAAAGCATTTTCGATCTCCGCAAAGGTCTGAGGCCTTGGAAAATTAGTCAAGAGGTTACCCACTGCCCACGCACGCTGCCAACAGCAGCCACAAAATAAACAATTGCACAAAAACCCTCCCGAATACCCGAAATCGCATTATTTCATGCGATTTCGGCGCTTTTATGGTCCGTCTGCACAAACCAGAAGTGAATCAGTGAAGCCGAGACACCCGCTGACAGGTCTCAGAGTGTTGGAGGCCGTGCTCACCTTTCGGAGCATTGCCGACCACTGTGGGAAGCGCACGAGCAATGTGAACTTCAGTGAAACAGCACGCACTGTCACTTAATCGCGTCAAACACAAAAATTGGGCATCTCTGACCCCAACGGAGGTATCAACGATGATCAGAACCGAACAAGGATCAGCGTGCTCACCTTCGGAAGACTCGAGCTGGCCTCGGTTCACCAGAACCGTAACCGGAACTCCAAACAGTGTACAGAAAGCCAATAATTAACTCACCGGAGCAAGGTGGGGCACGGGGCGGCCGGCGGCAGCCGGACGGCGGGCGCGCCGACAGGGGGAGGTTTCTGGCGACGGAAGGAGGCCAGGGCCCGCGTTGGCCGGCGACAGAAGACAGTGTCGGCGTTGGGCGATGATGCCCTAGCCACCTAACCCGAGGAGAGGTCGGCCCAGATCCGGCCAACAGGGAGCTCCGGCGACAGGGAGGCCGGCGGCGGACGAGTGCGGCCGGCCAGGCGGAGCCTATGCTCACGCCAGCCGGCGGCGGAGGGCGGCGGCGGCGGTGCTGGGTGTGGCTCGGCCTGCACAAACCTTGCGCGGTCGCAAGGAGAGGAAGCGACGGGCCGCGGTCACGGGAGTGGCTGGGGGAGCTCCGGGCGACGGCAAGCGGTCGCCGGAGGCCGGCGGGAGTCGGCCCGGCCGATCCTGGACAGCGGCGACGCACGGCCAGATCTTGCTCGGGCTGGCCGCAAACAGCAGGAGCGGCGACGGCGGCCACTACGGGGACCGGAGGAGGGTCGGGGCGACGTCGTCACGTCGCCGGAGGCCGAGAAAGGGCGGTGCACCTTACTGCGGGCGGTGGCGACGCGCCGTGGTCGAGATGACCAGATCTCGGCCTGCTCCAGGTCTGGGCGGCCGCAGAGAGGGAGAGCGGCGGCCGGCGGCGTCGGGAGCGGCGACGATGGCGCGCGGGGGCACGCCGGAGGCCAGATGAGGGCGGCGGGACCGAGGGTGGGCGGCGGCGATGCGCGGAAGCAGAGATCACCCAGGCTCGGCCTGGGTGACTGCGGGTTGGCCGCAGGGAGCAAGGTGGCTCCGGCGGCGTCGGCGGCGCGCGCCGACGGCAGAAGCCGGCGAGGGTGACACCGGAAGGGAGGTCTCTGCCAGAGAGCGCAGGCTCGACTCATGGGGTGGCTTCCCAAGGTCAGAAGGCCGAGGAGGACGGAGGATAGGTGAAGAAGGTGATGGTGAAGGTGTTTTCCGGTGGCCGGAGCACCTGCCAGCGGCCGTGGTGCGCGCACGGCTTGGGCAACGGTGCAGAGGTGTTGCAGGGAGGTCAGCTGAGGGAGAGGGTGAACCAGGGTTAGGGTTTTCCATAATGAAACCCTAAAAAATCCATATATGATTGTCAACTTTGCACACAAGTCCCTCTAAACTGATTATTAGAAATTCAGTCCTTCACAGTGCGAGTATTTTACACTTGTGCACCTCCACATCTGATTTCGCGCGATTCGGTACATAAAATATAGGGTCTCTTCGCGATTTATCCGTTTTGCCACTTTGACCCCTCAGCGAACATCTCGTAATTCCCGGAGATCCGTCCGTCGGATTTTCGATCCGAAAGCACCATTGCGTTTAGCACGTCGGGGGCATCGAAACTACGATTTCCTTTCATCCGATTTGCTTGCCGATTTGCGACAAAATCCGACCTCTCTCAAACTAATCCATATATCACACATAGGCCTTGGTGGAAACCCGAAATCCTATAATTCAAACTCGTATTTGAATTCCCTACCACCAGTAGGTACCTGAAACATCCTTCCCCCTACTCCATTCTAAGCATGATATCGACATGGAAATAACTGAGTAGAGGAATGCAGATATAAATGCAAGTGCAAGGTTCAATATAACTGTAAGGTAGAGTAAACAGTAGGGGTGAAGAAGCGTCACCGAGCGTGCACCACTGTACCGACTACGGGTCAGTGGAAATACAGTAGGAACAATAGTAAGCGAAAGAGATGTATAAAGTAATGAGCAGATATACTAAATACAGTAGCAATAAACTGACAGAAAGTAAGAACTAGACTGAACAACGGCTACCGCTACTGTAACTGGAACAGAAAGCATACATGAATATCTACTATAGTAGCAAGACAATTATAAAGCAAGAACTGTAAGTATGCAAGCAACGACTGCTACTATAGGCATATGCGTCAACTGGATGTAAAGACCAAATATACCCAATCTGAAATCTGCTGCTTTGTTGGTCCGCAACTGAACCTCAAGCCTGTGGCACTACTACTCACCCTGTACCTGACCCTCGCAATGAAGCCCCTGGGTCAGAAGCTTATACCCTCGCAATAAAGCCCCTGGGCTCACGAGTTGGCAATCCAACCACTTTTCCGGAAAAGAACACCCTCTTGCGATGGATCAGACCGCTGGTGTTCGTGAAATGCGTACCTGGAGTGGCGATCAATGTAGTATGCTCAAAGATCTTCCATCGGCAACTAGCCGACAATCCAGCCCCTCAGGGCACATCGACCGTATAGGTCATCAGCAACTAGTCGGCTACGTATGTCAAGATAGAACTGTAGCAACTCGACCGAATAGGTCATAGATATCAAAATAGGGGAACCGCCCAACCAAATCACAGATATAGTGAACAGATAAGTCAACTCTATTCTAAGCATGATATCGACATGGAAATAACTGAGTAGAGGAATGCAGATATAAATGCAAGTGCAAGGTTCAATATAACTGTAAGGTAGAGTAAACAGTAGGGGTGAAGAAGCGTCACCGAGCGTGCACCACTGTACCAACGTCGGATCGAAGTACCCACCTGTACAACTGTCGCGCCTGTCTCCTGACTGCAAAAGAACGTCAACCGGACCTAAGGAGGGTCCACTGGGTTAGTGTCTAACCCACAACTAAGAAACCCTAAAAGCATACTCCCACAAATAAACCCACGAGAATCGGTTTCCCAAACCGATCTTCGTAATACGCCGGAAATCCCGTAATCGCGCTGAGACTCTGCCGAGACCCATGGACTGACCCGGAACTCACCGACTCGTACTTTGAGTCACCCGCTGCCCGAAAACACATCAAATTGGATGTCTAGGAAGCAATAAAACTAACTCACATTGAAACGATTATCGTCGAATAATCGTTCCGATCCGGGTTCCCGGAAGTGTCAATTTCGACACCGGAACCCACCGTCGCTCACCCGTCATTTCCAAACCCTCGAAATGACATGAGTGACCAGCCAACAAGGGTCAGCGACTCAACAAAAGCTCACGAGGCACCGTCGGAAGAATTCCGAACTAAAACCGCATTTCGTCGGCGGATTTTGCCGACAAACGGACCAGAAAAGCATTTTCGATCTCCGCAAAGGTCTGAGGCCTTGGATAATCAGTCCAGAGGTTACCCACTGCCCGCACACGCTGCCAACAGCAGCCACAAAATAAACAATTGCACAAAAACCCTCCCGATTACCCGAAATCGCATTATTTCATGCGATTTCGGCGCTTTTATGGTCCGTCTGCACAAACCAGAAGTGAATCAGCGAAGCCGAGACACCCGCTGACAGGTCTCAGAGTGCTGGAGGCCATGCTCACCTTTCGGAGCACTGCCGACCACTGTGGGAACTGCACGAGCAATGTGAACTTCAGCGAAACAGTGCGCACTGTCACTTAATCGCGTTAAACACTAAAATTGGGCATCTCTGACCCCAACGGAGGTATCCACGATGATCGGAACAGAACAAGGATCATCGTGCTCACCTTCGGAAGACTCGAGGTGGCCTCGGTTCATCGAAACAGTAACCGGAACTCCAAACAGTGTACAGAAAGCAAATAATTAACTCACCGGAGCAAGGTGGGGCACGGGGCGGCAGCCGGACGGCGGGCGCGCCGATAGGGGGAGGTTTCTGGCGACGGAAGGAGGCCGAGGCGCGCGTTGGCCGGCAACAGAAGATGGCGTCGGCGTTGGGCGATGATGCCCTAGCCACCTAACCCGAGGAGAGGTCGGCCCAGATCCGGCCAATAGGGAGCTCCGGCGACAGGGAGGCCGGCGGCGGACGAGTGAGGCCGGCCAGGCGGAGCCGATGCTCACGCCTGCCGGCGGCGGAAGGCGGCGGTGGCGGTGCTGGGTGTGGCTTGGCCTGCACAGACCTTGCACGGCCGCATGGAGAGGGAGCGACGGCCCGCGGTCATGTGAGCGGCTGGGGGAGCTCCGGGCGACAGCGAGCGGTCGTCGGAGGCCGGCGGGAGTCGGCCCGACCGATCCTGGACAGCGGCGACGCGGGGGAGAGAGATCTGGCCACCCATGGCCAGATCTTGCTCGGGCTGGCCGCAAACAGCAGGAGCGGCGACGGCGGCCACTGCGGCGACCGGAGGAGGGTCGGGGCGACGTCGTCACGTCGCCAAAGGCCGAGGAAGGGCGGTGCACCTTACTGCGGGCGGTGGCAACGCGCCGTGGTCGAGATGACCAGATCTCGGCCCGCTCTAGGTCTGGGCGGCCGTAGAGAGGGAGAGCGGCGGCCGACGACGTCGGGAGCGGCGGCGATGGCGCGCGGGGGCACGCCGGAGGCCAGATGAGGGTAGCGAGACCGAGGGTGGGCGGCGGCGATGCGCGGAGGCAGAGATCACCCAGGCTCGGCCTGGGTGACTGCGGGTTGGCCGCCGGGAGCAAGGTGGCTCCGGTGGCGTCGGCGGCGCACGCCGACGGCGGGGGCCGGCGAGGGTGACACCGGAAGGGAGGTCTTTGCCAGAGAGCGCAGGCTCGAATCATGGGGTGGCTTCCCGAGGTCAGAAGGCCGAGGAGGACGGAGGATAGGTGAAGAAGGTGATGGTGAAGGTGTTTTCCGGCGACCGGAGCACCTGCCAGCGGCCGTGGTGCGCGCACGGCTAGGGCAACGGTGCAGAGGTGTCGCAGGGAGGTCGGCTGAGGGAGAGGGTGAACCAGGGTTAGGGTTTTCCATAATGAAACCCTAAAAAATCCATATATGATTGTCAACTTTGCACAAAAGTCCCTCTAAACTGATTATTAGTAATTTAGTCCTTCACAGTGCGAGTATTTTACACTTGTACACCTCCATGTCTGATTTCGCGCGATTCGGTACATAAAATATAGGGTCTCTTCGCGATTTATCCGTTTTGCCACTTTGACCCCTCAGCGAACATCTCGTAATTCCCGGAGATCCGTCAGTCGGATTTTCGATCCGAAAGCACCATTGCGTTTAGCACGTCGGGGGCATCGAAACTACGATTTCGTTTCATTCGATTTGCTTGCCGATTTGCGACAAAATCCGACCTCTCTCAAACTAATCCATATATCACACATAGGCCTTGGTGGAAACCCGAAATCCTATAATTCAAACTCGTATTTGAATTCCCTACCACCAGTAGGTACCTGAAACATCCTTCCCCCTACTCTAGGTCACATACACAGATCACGAGGGGTGTCATAATGCAAGAATAGCGAAGAACGAAAACCCTCTTTTTGATAAAATCCCTTTTTTCTCGAAAATCGTGCGTCAGATCTGAAATCTGTCAGTGCTATTGGTTCCAAAATAGCTGAACCGATCAAAACGAGCTATTGGATGGCTATGAACGGAGTCCGATACGCGCTGAAAGCCAACTCTACTCCATAGCTTCTCCGGAAAACCGAAGTTACTATTCACTTAAGTGAAAACTAAAAATCACGTATCTTCTCCATTTTAGCTCATTTTCTCCTAAAACTTGACGAGTGCTTATGTAATTAAATTACACACATAAACATCATCAACAGAGAGTTTAGTTGCACTATAAAAATCTCAGTCCTTACATTATCCCCCCCCTAAATGAAGTTTCGTCCCCGAAACTTGACCACATACCCACCAAAATCGAATTCGGATAATACTTCCACCACTATGGTATCACCTTTGAGTATTGGTCAATTACATTTTCATGAATTTGGACAGATCAATCTCCGTAGAAGGGGAAAAAATAGGACTGCGGTTCCGCCTGGACAGATCGAGGGAAAAACGTACCAACCCAAAATCTATGGACCAAAATTCACCGGAATCAACACCATCCTATAACTTGCGGACAAAGACAGTCCCGCGATTAGGATTATCAGATCCCAAATTGCCAATTCAGAGATAATTAAGCAACATTCAGAAATTTAGGTCCACTCTACCTTGGTCCGCATAGCCGTAACCGACTCGACTACGTCGTAAGTTCATGTAGAAAAGTCACGAGACAACCACTTTAATCTAAAGTCTATTTACGTAGACTGAAACGAAAAACTCCGACTATCCAACAACGTCAACCTGCCCACCACGAGCGAATAAGAAACGTTGTTCTAAAATCCGAGTTGAAATCACTTACATCGGAGACCACAGTTTCCACCAGTAACCACACAAACTGCCAAAACCTCCATCAACGAAAAGTCACCTGCGACAATCTATAGTCCTAGGTCCAAGACCTCACTTTCCACCTGACCAAAAGATCCAACTGACAATACCAATTGCTAGACAATTTTGTCCCCTCAAACTTAATCCGGTACCAACATACCACCAAAAGCTCTTTGCAAGTCCATCACTTGATGCACAGGTCGCTAATCGCAACTGCGAAACTAACCATCAGTGATGCTCAACATCTATCTCCACAAGACCCTGTCACTGCCGTCCTACAAGGGACCCTAGCGATCGATATTCCCAGCAACACCCGATTAACCCCGGCGCACATGTCATCAATTAACTGGACAAGCATACTATTCCAAGGTTGCACAATAAGCCCAGTCACAACCTTATACACTATCACATATGGTGACAATCAAGCCAACAGCTAGGCTCAAGTCACTCATCCACTGATTCTGAACCTCACAACGACAGACCAAGACTACTAACCAAACAAACTTTTTAATTGTGGAAGGCACAACTAAAGAACTAAGAATACCTAGATTCGAACTAGGGTCAGAACCCTTTATCAGTGACGATAAGTCAACTGTGCAAAACCTGCCACGGAATAACCCAAGGCTTGCTGCGTAGTCAGAAAAGGTCGACACTCAAGCTTTCCCACAAGACAGACTAGAGAACACACCGACCCAATCCAGAAGTCCCCAAGTAGGGAAAATGGTATTTCGTCCCTCTTTCGACAGTATATTGTCTGCAGCCAATATACTTATCAAAAAAAAAGCGAAATATCCGAAGATCCACTACCAACAACAAGTTGGAAGTGTGACACATCGAAGTATCAAGCCACCTGATACCTCTTCACTGAACCAGAAGCTCACAACCATTACTATCGTAACATCAATTTTACAAGTCGACATTCGAACTTAGAACGACCCTGAACCGACTCACAGGGAGTCCTATAACTTTCAACATTCGAAAGCTGCTAGCGACACTAAGCCGCGCACCGTACTAACTGAGGCTTTAGAAAATGGTTTCTCTAACAGATTTACGCACCACAACCGAGCTATAGTCAAAGCTCCGAAAATTCCTACAACAACCTGGAGTCTCTCGAATCAAGATGAAACCTATCACCAACCACAAATTAACCCACAACACACTAATTTAGGTGTTAGAATAACCGCATACGATGTATGCCTCAACAAAAACTTGACACCAAAATTGTGTCAATCCTACTCTAGTAGGAAGAATGAACGAGGTAAAGGTTAAAAGATCCGAACCGCTGATTCCAATCAGCAATCAAGGAGGATAGGTAGGCATCACAACCCCACCCAAAGATCGGCTGAAGCAACACTAACAATGTAGTTGCCGAAACGACCGCTATCCAGACCCTGGGCTACACCCTAGTAGCCCTACTGAAATCGCGACCTTAGCGGTCTAAGTACCGTCTCCGTAGAGACACTCGCAGTAGCTCTCGTGTCCAAAGTAGAGAGAGTGGCCCGGGCGTCGGTAGTTACGACACTCGCCTAGGCCCGAAAATCTCACTTGGCCCTTCAAGGCCCCATCTGACAGGAGTGACAACACCTGGGGAACATCGCCCCACCACTCGATGTCCGAATAAGTACACCGCCACTACTCCCGACTTAGACACCAGCTTGTGCAAACCGTAACACATACAGAAACACCATGCACTTCGAGTTTACCAAACTAGAATGCACACCGGGACACAAGCCGAAACCCCGCACTCACGTGCCTATACACCGTAGGTCTTCATATGGGTCAACCTAACCAATGGTTCAGTTTCATTTGGTTTAGTTCATTTACTTTTCAAAACAACCTATGAATGGTGTTGTGGTTATAACCTCGCTCTGATACCACTTTAATCTGTCACGCCCCGGGGTCCCTTTTTAGTTTAAAGCATAGCGGAAAAGCGTCTGAAATTTTTTTTTTTTAAAACCTGACCCCAGGGTATGCTAGATCCGCCACAAATACAGAGAATCCACTGTTCACACGGACATAGTCTCCCCTATATTTGCACGGCGTCGCACAAGTACAAGAGTTCAAACATTATACAACCACAACCAGATGAATATACAAATGACCAACAGATATACATTCATACACCATTCACCACAGATTCACATTAATACATTCGATATTTAAATATAAATCCACATCTATCAGTTAAAATGTTTCCAACCACAGAAACAGGTTTTGAAATACTAAGATACAAAATCCACAGAAAACCTTTTGAAAACTGTTCCCTACACAGGAACTTTTATCTTTTTTTAAAACACTACCACGAGGGGTAGAAAATATTTTATTTTACAAAATCCAGAAATCCTTTTATTACATTCATGAAAATCCATATTTTCAAATGTAAATAAATACTGAACCATATAAACTATCTAAGCTATATCAACATAATAGTAAGGGTAGAACTTAAACCGAATAACCTGGGTCGGAAGCTCTATCGACCGCTACGTATCTCACGTCTCGTCTCAACCCTCACCGCCCGCGATACCTGAAAAAATAGTGGGGGAGGTGAGAACATGTAAACATGTCTCCCCTCCCAGTGGGTACCGCAAGCCGAAGAAGGCGAGGAGTACTAACCGGATCAGAAAGAGCTATACAACAACACCGGTCAGTGGAAAATACAGTAGGAACAATAATAAACGAAAGAGATGTATAAGATAATGTCACGCCCGAGTACCAGCGGAAGCATATCCGGTCGCGTGCACAGACCCGCCATATATACCACAACTCAAGTATACATAAGACGTCTACAAACCATATAGTAAAAGCATATAATTCTAACCAGGTATTCAGAGCACGACTTTTAAACTTATACAATCCAAACCTTAATACAGGAAATAAGAATAAAGTACAATTTATAAAAACTTAATATACATCTCTGTACTAAACTACATAAACTGGTGGAGGTCGCCTAGTATACGTCCAAAAAGGCTCTAGCTAGCCGCAGACCCCTCGCCAAGAACCCTAGCCTTTCCAGTGGGTAAGCCGCCGAGAGTGGCGAAGTACACCACTAGGTCAACTGTGGCATGAGTAGATAGCAATAAATAAGCAACTGAATGCAGATAATGCAATAAGCAATTACATGCAACAGATATGAAAGTAAACTACTCATGCTATTTGCTCAACAATAAATAAACATCAATAGATTGCAGGTATCAGTTATCATGATAGATTCTGTCAATCATATTAGTTGACAATTTAACCAAACATATACCAGGATGTATGCAAGATAATTCACTTTACTGAAATTACAGATGATATCATGTAATTACCTTGTTCATTAGCAAGAAAGAAACACAATGTCATTCATTATGTTGCTAACCAATCATGACGTCAACTTCTAGGTTGTTCATCACTAAGCTCACTTTAGATGTCAACTTTCTAGTATGTTCATCAATAAGTTCACTTAACCAAAGACATAAAGTAACTTTACTACTATGTCCAGCTAAGGTTAAAGTACTTGACCTAACCCAATTTCCAACAGACTTACACAAGGCAAGTTCAAGCCGCGCCGTGCCTAATGGCCCCGTTGTAGTGTACACTCCCCACGGCATTCCACTTCGGTGCTCACTTCGTACATTTGCGAGCATCTGTCGCTAAGCTGTTCGGGAGTGCTGGCTTGGGGGGGAGCGACCCCTCAAGCGCGTGCGAACGCGCACAATGGCATGCAAGCCGTAGTACATAGTACCAATCTCACAACAGCATCATGTCCCTGACATGGTATCTCAACTCAAGCCACTCCGGAACGCCGGGCTTGGGGGGCGCGACCCCCGCAAGCATGTACGAAAGAGCGTAATGGCATGAAAGCTATAGTCCAGGGTACAAATATCTCAACTCGACCCAAGGTCGGCACTGTAGTACCCAATCATAAGTCACTATCAACAACTTGTTGATATAATTCTACCAAAAACTAGTATAACTTGACAAGTTAAGGCTTTACATCACACTAGTGATTCTATCAGGCTATACCTGGTCAGTCATTCACAATCTCTCACTACTCCTTACACATAAGGAAAGTGGTTTACTAATGTTCTGTTCAAAGACTCATGGCACATATCCTGTAGTCCAATATAAATCTCTACTTGACTATACAAGTATGTTATCATATCCAACTCTAGTTATTTACTAGATTATATTCAGTTGAATAATCATTCAAGTTATGCCATCATATGAAATTCTAGTTACTTACTAGAACATATACCATAATATAAGTCTATTATGTGAAAGTAGAAACTAACAGGGTAATGCAAGCAAATGAAACAAGTGATAAAATACTCTTCATATGATCTCTATGCCATTCATTATACAATTAGAAATGCATATGCAAACAAAGGCCTTTACCTGATCTTTCAGAGTATAGCAATTATACGTGCTATATAACATTGCATAGTTCAATCCTAAATACATCAATCTCTTTGTTGTTCAACAGAACTAATTAGTCCATTCACGAATTTATCATTATATCCTCTTGGATAACATCAAGCTAAAATTGCATATGCAAGCTACTAGTATCATGAACACGTAGTACTTTAACATGTAACCATGTAGAGTGAACAAGTCATGAATCAAAGATGCTATCATATCCGATATGATCTACACATCAATGCATGTCGCAATGCCCTGAACTATACATATATTCACATGAATATATAATAACTTCAACTCAGATGTCAAAGGAGACATAGAGGGAATTCACCCATTTCGGGAAGGTCAGACCCACCTCTCACTAAGCTCAATGCAGCCACAAGAAGTCCCGAAACTCAACTCAACGGAGCCCCAACTCTGTTGAAAACGAAACACGGAAGGCGCATCAAACTACGACCGAAATGTCCAATTTCGGCACAGATTGTACTTAGTACAAGGCAATAGCTTAAATTCCTGTTTTGGCTCAGTTAATACCTCAAGTTAAGTTTCTAAAAGCCTTCACGCATCAGCCGGAGATACTCCGAAAGTCCGTCGCAAGCCCGCTGCGAACAATTTCCAAAACGGCATCAAAGTCGTCAAATATTAATAACTATAATCGGAATCTTACGATTTTAGTTTTCTAACTGAAATTCCTGCTTACCTCAGGTTAGAACACCTTCTAACCAGTCCCCAAGGTCACCAATTAAGCTTAAATTAATCCGCAAACCTGCTGCGAAGAGCACAATCCAAATTGCATTAAGTTATTCAAATAAACTTCGTATAATTGCGAAATAACTTCATACACCATTAATTACCTTGGCCCAGCCTTGCAGTAGTTTATCCCTAGTCTAAGATGGCTAAATCACAGCTGAGGAACTCCTCTTCAGCTGCTGCAATCCCTCTCCAAATCAGTTAGGAGCAACAACACCAAAACGGCTCAAAATCCGACACTAAACCATAAATTAGAAAGAAATCAAGTTAATTATCTCTCTAAAGCTTTCTTTCAGCAACTCCCAGCCATAAACATGAAAAACACTGCTAAAAACACTTTACTTTACTTTTTAAAAGCTGGCCCCAAGTCCACCGAACCAGCAAGCGTCGAGCGGGACGCGAAATCGGCGCAAAACGGTGAATTCTACATGTAGAGAGAGAAACCCTAGAGAGAGAGAGTGAGGATGGTGCAAGGACCTTCCTCTGAGCTCTACTGCCTTCCCAAATGCTCCAGGAGTCGTGCTGGGGGAGATAAGATAGGGATGAGATGTGAAATTACCAAATTAACCTTGCTGCCACGTTTCTGCCACTGTGTACCGGTACACGATGATGGTTGTACCGGTACACAATGCAAAAAATCTGAATTTCGCCAGATCAACGCACTTTCTTACTTTTAACTTTCCAATCACCCTCTAACTTATCCAAAAACTTACCCAAACCCTTTAGAATATGTAGGGCAGTTTCATTTACCATTTTCCACATTCGAACTTCGTAATTGACCAATTTCAGAGCATTGCAATAGAATAATGCA
>NC_033626.1:7975108-8035234 GCF_001540865.1 Ananas comosus
TATATATATATATATATATATATATATATATATATAGAGTCCGGCTAATATGCTATTAATAGCACGAAGCGTTTGGTCCTACCAAGTTTTCCGCCGTTACATCTACCCTTTTGATCATTTTCATCAGTTAGATCATACTATTCAACCAACCACCTACTCAACCCTAGGGAGCCTACATCCTCCTAATCGTACATCTCTTAATCCAATGGCCAAAAACTTGGTAGCAACAATGACTTGGTGCTATTAATAGTATATTAGCCTAGTTCTATATATATATATATATATATAGAGAGAGAGAGAGAGAGAGAGTCCAGCTGGGGTACTATTGATAGCACCAAGGATTTTGTGTTATCGAGTTTTCCACCGCTAGATTTAACTCTTTGATTATTTTTACCCGCTAGATTATACTATTCAACCAACCACTCACTCAACCTTAGGGGGCCCACATCATCCTAACCACCCATTTCTCAGTCCAAGGGCTAAAAAATCAATAGCACCAATAGCTTGGTGCTATTGATAGTATTTCATCTATTCTATATTTATATATATATATATATATATATATATATATCTCTCTCTCTCTCTCTCTCTCTCTCACACAACTCGATCTTATGAGAGTTTTCGTGGTTCTCCAACCACGAAAACTCAAAAATTGGGAACCTACCTCTTTACATTCCAACCCTACTACCACCATCTACCTTATTACAAAGCAGGTTCCCGATAATTATTAACTCATCTAGGTTCTCGATCTTTGGATCTTCGTGGTTCACCCATTATGAAGATTTTCATAAGATCAAGTTAAGTATATATATATATATATATATATATATATAAAGTATAATTTCTGATAGATTTTTGCTATAAACTTAAAGCACTTCGTACTCATAAGTTATTTTCGAATCGACGATCCACACCGTTAAACATGATCTAAAGTATTTGAAACTTTTAGAAAATAAATTTCGTACTCATAAGTTGTTTTCGATATTAGGGCTTTCGAATCGATGATCCACACCGTTAAATATGATCTAGAGTATTTGAAATTATCACGCCCCGGATTACTCGTTTTTTCGGGCAGGCTAACAAACCCGCCATATACATAGAAATTTTTCCTATATACGAAGCGAAACAGTAAAAATACCTGTAATCAAACAATACTACAAACAGTAGTATAGAGCTGCAAGGAAACTAAACCACATATAAAACAGTGGTTCGATACATACATATCATCCTGGTACAAAAACACTCGCTCCAGCGAGGTACAATATCAGTATGTAAAGAACCAAAAACTACAATTACCTGTAGCTGGTACTCCTCTAGTTCTGGCTCGGCTGGAAGGGCTCTAACTCGCGACGCCCTCACCACGATCTGAATCAGTAACAGCAGCAGCCGACGGCAACGGCTCTGCAAAAACAGGGTAACAACTGGGCGTGAGAACTACTGCAAAAGAAGTAGTCCTCAGTGGGTACCGCCCTAAAACTCATCGGCTCACCCACTAAGTCTACAGATCAGTGATAGAAAAGGAAGCTGGAACAAATCTACAGCTATATGCCACTATCCTATCATGAACCAACACTACTATCTATAGAATGATGCAAAACTCTGACCCAATCTCACTAGGGACTGTAAAAACACCCGTCTCGCATGTCGAAGCGAACCAGTATACTACCCTATGAGTAGCCGGTGAAGAAAACTCTCTAGAGACTGTGAATACACCCGTCTCGCCTAACTAGGCCACACCGTACTCAAGAGTAGCCGGTAGAGAAAACTCTCTAGAGACTGTGAATACACCTGTCTCGTCTAACTAGACTACACCGTAGCTCAAGAGTAGCCGGTCTAGGTAAAAAGTCCGATAGGATAGCTGTAACTCAACTCACGTCACAACCACACTGAAAGTCGAGAAAGGAGTCACTAATTACCACTGACCCAACCTCACATGGGCTGCCAAAACGGGCCCACCCTGCCTGTATCCAACTACGCTGTACACCACCCACTGGAGTGGCGAGCACAAGAACTGTCCCAACAGAAACTACGACCTCATCGCACTGAAATCTCATTCCGAAATGACATTCGTGGGTGCGACCCAACCGAGTTTACAAATGTCTCTGTGAAGTTCAATCAGACTCTCACAGGCTATAATCAAAGTGAACAGGGTCACACTGGTCTAACCACCACAACTCACGTGCTCTCAGCACAATCTAATACAAAAACAGCCAATAGGGTCCACCGTCAACCACGACGGTGCCCGATAGTCCGGAATAGCCTAAACACTACTGTAAAAATAAGCTCGGTATCTCAGCACGAGTGTAAATACCTTCTGCACTATCCTGGGTATCCACCGCCCACAAACTGCGGTGATACAAACAAATTACGGCTCCTATAGCTAAATCTGGTAGTTTAAGCATATGACAGGGTAGAATCGCTGGTTTTCTCCTAAGTCAAATTTTCAGTCCAACATGTATAATTTATCTAATTACTACAGCATGCTCCAAATTCAGATTTCAACAACAAGCTAATCATGAATTCGAGTTAAACTTGATATACCAAAACTGAAATTATGCATGTCTACTATGCATTATACTTAGGAGGCAAAACCGATGATAAACCCACCTTCAAAGCAATTCCACGGCAGCAAGAAGGTCCCGAAAATACCAGGAGGTTCAGCCGAGATCACGCTGCAACAGCAACAATACTTCTCCAAGGCTCTACACATCGAGAATACTATAATTCCATCAAACTTACGAAATTCAGCACTTAAGCTTAACTTTTTCTCAAATACAATGCTAACTTCACCTTTCACATCCCAAATCAGGTGTAGCAAAGTCCCAAACCAGTAAACCAAGATTGAATATCACCCCGTGGTCCAAACTCAACTTCCTCCAAGAATCTGAACACAAAAGTATAAAAATTGCATCAATAACTCCAAATTTCAGCACTTAAGCTTAAACCGACAACTCCAATGTTAAAATTACCTTCTAAGGCTCAAATTCGATGAAGGTAGATCCCAAATCCAGTGCAGTATACTGGAGTATCAAACTCAGATCCAAAAACCCACTGCCTCGAAAGCTTGCACCATGAAAATCCACAAATTCACCGATTTAGTCCAAAAACACTAGCAGCACAGTAAAATGCAGAATAGACCAAGCTAACCTTAACCAAATTCTATCAATTTGGATTCCACAGATTCCTCTTGAAGTCCTAAATCCAACAAACCAAGTTTCGTGGAAAATAGAGCTTCCTACGTCGCACACGAGCCGAAACACCGACAGTCGCTGCTGGAAAACTACTAGAACTGAAATCCTTAAGGTGAAAATGGTGGAATTTCGAGTAATTGGAGGGACTAAGATGCAAAAAGTGGCTTCTCTGTGATGAAAGGAGGAAAAGAGCTGAAAGCGGTTGAGTTCCATCTATTTATAGTGAGTTAGAATGATCCAATAAGCCCCAGGAACTCTAGCTGCTAACCTGCACTATTGCAGAAAAACTCAAGATCTAGGCGCCCTAAACCCAGTTCTGGGGGTCTAGAACTTCCAGCCTGCACAAAACAGTGTCTCGGTTCCTCCGTCCGACGGTCTGCTACACCGCTATCCTGTTCTGGCGGATCTCACCTACCACACCTTACGTGTCAACACAATTGATATTTCCAAAGTAAACTTCCGGACCCACTTCCGGGCGCCCGGAACAGGATCCGAATTGGCTTCCAGCTTTGCTCAAACCAGCACTCAAGATCTGGGCGCCCTAAACCAAGTTCTGGGTGCCCTAAACTGGAGCGCTCAAGATCTGGGTGCTCTAAATTCATTTTTGGGCGCCCTAAACTAGCAAAACTCCAGTTTTGCTTATTTGAGTGCACCAAGTCCATTCTGCATCCATTTCGTGCAGAAACGACTCCGACTCAGTCGGACACTCTCCAGATGTGTCGACCAGTCACTAGTACTGTAGCCAATCCTATCCAAACCTCTAAAACACTACATCCTCCCCCACTATAAAAAGTTTCATCCTCGAAACTTAAAACATACCTCAATCTTTAGTCTCAAACAAGTAGTAGTAGGACTCCCGCATCACCATCTCCGACTCCCAAGTCGCCTCCTACTCCTCGTGATTACTCCATTGCACCTTTACAAAGGGTATGACCCGGTTGCGCAATTCCTTCAAATCACGAGCCAGAATCCGCACCGGTCGCTCCTAGTATCTCAGGTCCTCGCCAATTTCTAGCGGAGTGAAGTCAATCACGTGGGAGTGGTCGAACACATATCTCCTCAAAGCCGAGACGTGAAAAACATCGTGAATGCCGGCTAGTCGTGGAGGTAGAGCAATCCTGTAAGCAACTGGCCCAACTCGCTCCAATACCTCAAAAGGCCTACAAAATGTGGACTGAGCTTTCCACGCACTCCAAATCTGCGAAACCCTCTGGACGGCGAGACTTTAAGAAACACATAATCACCAATCTGGAACTCTATGTCTCGTCTCCAGGTATCAGCACAGCTCCTCTGTCGACTCTGGCTGTCAAAAGTTGTCGTCGCACCACTCTAATCTTTTCCTCAGCCTCTAACAAAATCTTAGGCCCAAGCGTTTTTCTCTCACCCACATCACTCCAAAACAAAGGGGATCGACACCTGCGTCCATACAACGCTTCAAACGGAGCCATCTAGATGCTCGCTTGATTGCTGTTGTTGTACGAAAACTCCGCCAGTCTCAAATGTCGATACCACCCTCCTCCAAAGTCCAGGACACATGCCCTCAGCATGTCTTTAAGAGTCTGAATGGTCCGCTCTGACTAACCATCTGTCTGTGGGTGAAACGCTGTGCTGAACTGCAATTGGGTGCCCAAGGCCGTCTGAAGACTCCTCCAAAAGTGCGAGACGAATCTCGGGTCTCAATCTGATGCAAACAAAGTAGCACGCCATGCACTCTCGCTATCTCATCCAGATACAACTGAGCGAGTCTCTCTCAAAATCTCTTCTTGGATCTCTAAATCCATAGACTCACGCAGTCGGTTCCTGTGCCGCAGCATTCCCGAACTGTCCACAACAAAGCCCTCTGCCTGTCCCCTCTCTAACTGCTCTTGAATCCTCAACGAGTGCGGATCTACACTCTATTTCTCTCGGATCCTATCCAACAGAGTGGGCTGCAAGACCATAGACATCAGTCTCGCAGTAGATCCAGGGGACACTATCTCGAGTCTCAGCTGCTGTAGCTCCTCAAGTAACAGCCTCTGCTGAGTGATCAACATGCTCAAGCTCTGCACTGCCTTCCTGCTCAACGCATCTGCCACCACATTCGCCTTGCCAGGATGATACTGAATACTAATATCATAATCCTTCAGTAACTCCAATCATCGGTGTTGCCTCAGATTCAACTCGCTCTAGGTGAACAGATACTTGAGACTTTTATGATCAGTGAAAACCTCGAAGTGCTCGCCATATAAGTAATGCCGCCACAACTTTAAAGCAAAGACTACCGCGGCAAACTCCAAGTCATGCGTAGGGTAATTCTTCTCATAATCCTTTAACTGCCTGAAGCATAAGCAACTACCCTACCATGCTGCATCAACACACAGCCCAAACCACTGTGTGATGCATCACTGTAAATCACAAATCCTTCCCCCATCACTGGAAGGGTAAGGATAGGAGCCGATGTCAACCTCTGTCTCAACTCATCAAAGCTCCTCTGACAGTCCTCACTCTAAACGAACTTAATTCCTTTACGAGTCAATCGAGTGAGTGGTGTGGAAAGCTTCGCAAAGCCTTCCACAAACAGACGGTAATAATGAGCAAGTCCAAGGAAACTCCTCACCTCTGTCACCATCGTCGGTCTGGGCCAATCCTGAATAGCATCAATCTTCTTCGAGTCCACTGCCACTCCACCTTCAGATATTACATGGCCCAAGAAAGCAACTTCCCGTAACCAGAACTCGCACTTCTTTAATTTGGCATACAACTTCTTCTCTCGCAAAAGCTGTAGCACAGTCCTTAAGTGCTCCTCATGCTCGGCATCGCTCCGGGAGTATATCAGAATATCATCAATAAAGACTACCACAAACCTATTCAAGAACGACTTGAACACTCTGTTCATTAAATCCATGAATGCGGCAGGGGCATTCGTCAATCCAAAAGGCATCACCGTAAACTCATAATGCCCGTACCGAGTCAGAAAAGCAGTCTTGGGAATATCCTCGGCCCTCACTCTCAACTGGTGGTAACCTGAATGGAGGTCAATCTTCGAGAAGACACAAGATCCTTGTAGCTGATCGAACAGATCATCAATGCACGGCAAAGGATACTTGTTCTTGATGGTCACCTTATTCAGCTCCTAGTAATCTATACACAACCTGAGCGAACCATCCTTCTTCTTTACAAACAACACCGGTGCTCCCCAAGGCTACACACTGGGTCTCACATACTCCTTATCCATCAAGTCCTGAAGCTGCGCCTTTAGCTCTCTCAGCTCCGTCGGTGCCATCCTGTAAGGTACCTTCGGGATTGGTGCAGTTTCAGAAACTACATCAATCACAAACTCTATCTCCCTCTCCGGCGGCATTGTAGTCAACTCAGAAATTTATTAAAAGATGCTCAAAGAGCCACTCCTATCTCGAATTATGTGCATAACTCAAATTGCGAATATTCTTTTAATTTCATGATTAAGAGATTTATTTATTCAATTTCTTAACAAATATGATGATAAAACGATACAATTAATCTCTAGATCTTGCATGATGTGTGAAATTTTATTTGATACTTATCAAAAATTTTATTTGATTTTCGGATCAACAATGTTTGACAAATTGAATATCTTTGAGATTGATTTTTCAAAATTTATTTATGAAATTTTATTGGAAGTCTTTGGGGATGGATAGCATCGAGTTTGACTTGCTGCCCTAACTGCATTAATCCAAACGCGCTAATGCAGCATCAGTATTAATTTTATTCAGAAATTTAAGATATCTAGATATGTTAAAATAATCTGTATAGTGTTCTAGCTCTAATATGTATATCCTACACTTTATCCAACAAAAATATTAAGTTATATACATCGTAACCATTCGATTTGATATAATTCTCACCGTCTCACTGAACAGAGGGACATATCTCTTCGTGCTATCATTATGTAACGATGAATACCAAATGGGCCCTAACCTGTTAAAAGGAATTAGTGTTTGTTTCGTGCATCCAAATCCAAATCTAAATCTAAATCTAAATCTAAATCCCCGAAAAGTAATTATCGAGAATTTGATCCAAAATATTGCGACTTTTGCAATGGTTTTATTTTCCTAGCTAACATCTTTTATATAGAATGAAATTAATCTTCGGGGCATCCATATGATCATCCAAAAATAAGTTAAATTATGCACTAAAAACTAGGTTTTTACAGACCGTTAAAAGTAAAGTTAATGTTACTTTAGATAAGTACAAATCCTATTCAATGTATAATTTGGATATACTCTATCCCTAAATAAATTTTAAATTAAGTTTGAATTATTATTTCCAACAATTAAATTGCTCACCTGTTTGAACCTGAAAGTGAATTTTGTTTTTTTCCTCTGTGCTTGTCCCTATGTCCAAGCTAAGTTTGTTTCTTTGAACAAGCAAATTTCAAATAAATAAACTGAAATCAAATTTCTAGATTATAGAGGCCTATATTTGGCTATATATATATATATATATATATATATATATATATATTGAGAGATAGGTAGTACGCTACCCATTTTATTTATTTTATTTAGAAATAAACTTGGCTAGAAATATAAATCAACTAAGATTCAAACTTGGGTCTCGAATACCAACCACCAAGCTCTTTACCACTTGCTCTAGAGACGGTCGGTATATTGAATATTTTTTTAGTGTGTGTTGAATGGTGGTTTCAACAAACAAGCCTATTTTTTTATAGAAAATACTACCACGTCTATATCGTTGATTAGAATAATGTTATTTGCGCCAGCAAGTTACACCCAATGAAAGATAATGAGCAAAATAATTGAAGCAAGATGAAGCCTCAAAATTAGATTTGTCTTATCCCCAATAAAATTGACGGATGAGAAAAGAGAAAGGGGCTTAGAAATAATTTTCATACACTACTAGAAATTCATTATTTTCCAATAATAAATATTACTGTAATCGACAATTATTAGTTTTAAAAATATTTTTTTGCAACGCATAAGAATCGTTATTATAAATTTTGTGATAATAAATGACTAAACAGTATTGAATTGTATTATTACAATAGCGCGAACTATATTGATAAAATATATTTTATAATAATTTAATTTTTTATATTATTAAATTAATTTAATAAAATAAAATTGTTATAATTATAGTAATAATATTTATTGTCGAAAAAATTGATCTCGTAGAAAACGATAAAGAATTACACTTAACAATTTGTTCTGCTAAAGATGAAACGAAGTCATCTCTAATCCCCTAGGCACTATAAGGCACATAGCGTAACTTACTTTTTTGACTATTTGTTAGAAGCTTGGCCGTATAATGTTCGAACTACCAAAAGGCCCACGATCAATGAAATTGTGCACTCGTTTGGTGTAACGAATAATGGAAGCATCCGAAGCAGCTAAGCTAACAAATAAAATACTTGGAATCTTTCCCATCTTAAGGATCTTCCAGAAGGCCATGGCATTTCATTAGAGTCCACCCTGGCCCTCGGCAATAATTAGAGAGCAAAGGTGGGTAAGAAACTTATGAGGACCCAGTGGACAAGGCCAAATCTAAAGGGCCAAAAAAAAAAAAAAAAAAAAAAAAAAAAAAAAAAAAAAAAAAAGGAAAATTGTACTAGAGAAATAATAAATATATATGTACATTTTTAATCGAAAAATAGGTCTCTAATGGTAGATTCCCATTATACCCCTCCTTCGCGGGCTCGCTGTTAACCCGCCGTCCCCGTCCCACAATCTGACGACGCTGCCGTTAAGCGCCGTCATGTCCTGGCAACGGTACCAACCGAGGTCGCCGTTTCCCGAGAGCGCCGGCACCTCCCACTTCGGGACGTCCCCTGCCCAGCCGGGCTTCGAGAGACGCTTCTGACTGTCACCGTTAACACCGTCGCTAACGGCGCCATCCGCCTCCACCTCCCTCTCCTCGCTGTCGCCGTCGCCGTCGTCGTCGTCATCGTCGTCCACGCGGCAGCAGCCGAGGCAATCGGCGGCGTCGTTGTAGTACGCCGTGAAGCGTACCTTCGGCATGCCCACCTCCTCACCGAGCTCGAAGCGGCTGAGAATTGGCCGCTCGATCGGCGTGCTAAGATTGGGGGAAGGCGAAGGCGACGGCGGCGGAGACGATGTAAGGAGAGAAGAAGAAGACGAAGAAGAGGAGGATTCGGATCTGGAACCTACAGTCCTAATGCGCCAGAGGCCGATAGCGGCGGCGGCGATGATCGCGAGGCACGTCCAAATGGAGCCGCCGGCGACCACGGCGGGGAGGGAGTAGAAGCGGAGGGCGACGGCCTCCAGTGGCATTTCCAGGAGATCCATTTTGGGCGGACTTTGGCTTTGTATCGGGGTGGGGTGGGGTGGGGTGGGGTGGTTTGAGGTGGGTAATATAAAGGGGATCGGGGAGTAATCGCAGCCGTCGGATTTGAGCGGATCGGATCAGAAGATGCCGGGCATCGGGAGCAGGAGATGCCGCGGTAGATCCCGAAATTCCCAGATAATAATGGGAGAGCGCGAGTGGCCGTCGTTGTCACTCGAACGGCGGCTAAGTAAAACACGTGGACCGTCGAGATTGCGGTGTGGGTTGATCGATCGCTGAATCTGACGGCGGGGACGAGCTTAGTGTTCGGGTGGCGTTGGTTTAAACCGGTGGGCCCCACAGTGTGGTGACGGTGCATGTATTTGGTGTCGTGGGATTTGGTATTGTGCGATCCAGAATGGTTCCAGATCTCACGAATTCTGTCTTCGTCGTCGGATCGGGTAGCCTTGGAAATGGGCCCGGCCCAATAAGACCAACTTGGGCCGGTATTAGGCCGACGCTTAGAGATCTCCTTTGGACTTTAGTGCGGACCTCCGAATATTAGGCCGAAATAAAAATCCAATCAAGTTTGAGTCGGAACCTGCATAGTTCGAGACTTTGCTGGATGGTGGGCACTGGGCAGGGGCGCCGACGGGTGCGGATACCGAAAATTTTATTCAACTTTGAACAAACAGGCTTATCCAATATTAGATAAATACAATTTTGGATAAGAATATAAAAAATAAAAATTTGACAAATTTGTCTTCGGATATGAATTTTGTATGTATTCGAATTCGAGTATTCAAAATTCATCGAATTTGGATTCGAGTTTTTAAAATTCCAACCTGTTGACATCCCTAATTGTGGCTAGTTGATTGAGACAGAATTGAGAACCTCAAGCATTATTTAATATATTTATCATTTTTTAAAAAAAAATTAAATTAGAATTTTTTTAAAAAAATAACACTAGGGAGACTGATGGATTATTTGCGACTCTTAAATACACGTTTTTATTTTGACAACAGAAAATTAAAAACTTTCTTTCAAGACCTTTTGCTTTTTTGAAATTTCATCTATCGTTGGGTTACATACAATTGCTAACCATTTATAGAAATATATTCTTCAACCAGTATATCAAATTATAGAATTAGTGTTGAAAGACTAATTGTTCCTAGCGTAACCGACAAAGGTGAAAGGACTTGATAGTTGGTAGTAAAATTGTAATCCAATCACACTGACGACTAGTAAGTCTAGTCAAGCATGCGCCCGCCTTGTGCTCGGCCCCACATTGACCTGGTGGTTCGTCGATGCAGAGGCTATCTATCCACTAAATCAACCGCGAGCCTTTGGAGGTGCACTCAAAGGGCACGACCCATTAGAGTATAACAGTATCTCTGTTAAGCACAATAGGGTTCGTGCAGGCTATGGTCATGTATGAATGATCAACCAGATCATAATAGTATAGACCAGATGACCTCTGGCACAATAAAATACAGTCTATGTAATATCTCGAACTTCTCCAATTATAAAGTTTCGGTGGGAACTAGCCTAAAATGTTATTAAATAAGTTCCAGTGAAGTTTGGAGAGCATTTGAGTGCTTTCGGCGCAAACTAGACTCGAAAATGAACTCGAAAAGCTGAAATCTGCCTAAGTTGCAGAATTTGTACTGGGTACCACTACTGGAAAACTGGGTACCGGTATTGGACTAGCCGAGTACCGGTACTGGAATCGGGTAACAGTACGCAATGTAAAACTGAGAATGTTAACTCTCGGGTTTTGAGGTACTGAAAATAGGCACCGGTACTGGACTGGCCGGGTACCGGTACGCGAGCCCGAGTACCTGTACTCAACCTTCCAAAACGCTGTTTTTGAGGGGTAAAAGTATAATTTCAGTTGGGGGCTTATATAAGGGCCCCCCACCCCCTCTTCTCTGCAGAACGCACGCACACACACACAGAGATGCAGTGAGGGAGTGGGAGGAGCTCCTCTCACACTCGTTCTTCTTCCCCTTCTTTGACTCGGAGATCACGGTGGAGATCAAGCTCGGGAACGCGTAGGGAGTGTTGGTTCGAGCTCTCGGGCGCTTGGTGGCTCGGTGTGCTTCCGACTCTTGGTTCGTCTTCGGGTCAAGAGGTTAGGGTTTTGCTAAATCGTTTGGTATTGGTATTCTAAGTTTTCCTAGATGATTCTAATTAGGTTAATCAAGATTTCACCATGAGTTTTGCAGTTTTCTTGTGGAAATTGGAAACCTAGGGTTAGAATTGGGGATTTTAGGGTTTGAGCTAGGGTTTTGGATTTAAACCTTCTAAATGAATTTCTAGCAAACCTTAGGCTAATCTAAGCTACAAATTGTAAGGATTAGCATGTCCGCTTGGGTTTTACCAAAAATTTGGAAAAAAAATCCTAGGTTGAAAGATGGATTTCATGGTGAAGGGTTTAAAAGTTTTTTTTTAACCCTTTGGAGTCCTAATTGAGAGTTAGGAAAGCATGTGAGACTAATTGATTTCAAGTAGAGAGATCATTTAGTGGTTCAAAAATGGTAATGAACAATTTCTTGTATAGGGCAAGGAAAGCTTGGGAGAAAACTTGAAAGTCCAAGTGGTTGACCTAATTGCAAGTGTCTATAAGCAATTAGGAGGCTTGAAAAGTAGGTTGTGCTTCACCGAAGTGACTAGGTCGCTTCCATGCCAAAGTGAAGTGTGGTTTTGTTTATTGATGCATTCATGTAATGATAGATTAGTTGGTTAAATGAGTAGGCATAGATTGTATGCTACTTAGGGTAAATAATCTATCATTGGACAAGAATATAGGCATGTGGAATATACACTACAGTCCAATATGAACCACCCGAGCTTCAGGAGGATATGTCGTACGAAGAATTTCCGGTGCGCATCCTAGCTCATGAGGAGAGAAAGCTACGGAATCGTGCGATCGCATATGTCAAAGTTCAATGGAGTAATCATGCTGAACGAGAAGCTACGTGGGAGCTCGAAAGCAAGATGCGTGAAGAGTATCCTTACCTCTTCCCCGNCCTGATGTGCTCCAGGAAGCTGAGGATAAAGTTCGCATCGCTCGGGAGTGACTTTTGACGGCGCAGAGTAGACAGAGAAGCTACGCTGATCGACGGCGGCGAGACTTGAAGTTTCAAGTCGGAGACCATGTTTTCTTAAAGGTCTCGCCGACTAGAGGAATAAAGAGATTTGGGATTCGGGAAAAGTTGAGTCCCCGTTTCATTGGAGCGTATGAGATTTTGGAGCGTGTAGGCCCGGTAGCGTATAGACTTGCTCTACCACCGAACTTATCGGGTGTACACGATGTCTTTCATGTATCGGTCCTCCGGAGGTACATTCACGATCCAGCTCACGTCTTGGATGCTATACCAGTGGAGCTGCATGAAGATTTGAGCTTCGAGGAGCAACCTGTGAAGATTCTAGCTCGCGAAGTGAAGAAGCTGCGGAATCGGGACATTCCGTATGTGAAGGTTCTTTGGAGCAACCACGGGGAGAGAGTGGCTACGTGGGAGCTAGAGAGCACTTTGCAGGAGCGCTACCCTCACCTCTTCCAGGTGGAGTCTTGAGGTACGTCGCATTTTGAGTTTCGCGGACGAAACTCCTTTTTAGGAGGGGTGAATGTAACACACTGGACCTTTGCAAATTGCGAGGTTCGAATGTTTGATCTGTGTGTCGAGCTTTTTCAGACTTTCTGGAAGGTCGTAGACAGTGTTCAAACCTATGGCTCGCATCCCGAGAATTGTGGTTTTAAGCTGGTGCCAAAAGCCCAAAAAGATTGGACCTTGGTTAGCTCTCGGGTAGCCTGCAGCAAAGCTTGTACCGGAGCAAGACTGGTCTTATACCGGTACAAGGTTGATGGTTGTACCGGTACAGCCATCGGGCTTGTACTTGTACAGAGCCGCAGACCCCGCAACCCGAGCCTTGGGTTTGCATTTTTGTGGTCCTTGTACCGGTACAAGGACCCGTATACCGGTACAAGGCGGCAGATTGCGTGCAGTTTGAACTGCAGGGGGCTTTTTGCGTTTGTGGCCTATCTATTTAGCACCCACGCCCCTTAGGGCTTCTCCAGAGCCCAGAACACAGGGAGGAGAAGGTAGGGCACCCTCCCCTTCATCTCTTTGGATTTGGACCCTCTCTTTTGGATTTTCTTGGATTAACCTCTCTCTTTTTCCCTTTTGGTGCTATTCCACCATGGTTGAAGCCAAAAGCTTGGATTTGGAGCTTTGTGGAGGGAAGATCTTAGGACTTAGTGCATTTAGAGCTTGATTTAAAGCTTCTAAGAGGTAAGCTTGTTGTTCTTTTCCTCTAAATTGGAGTTTTATTGTTAGATTTGAGATGAAACCTTAGAATAAGGTTTTAGGGTTTATTTTTGGGTATTTTGAATCTAGGGCTCTTGAAGCTAGTTTGAGTGGATTAGAGGCTTCCTTTTGGTTGGATTGGAAGGGCTCTAGCCTCTTTTGGAGCTTTAGAGGAGATTTTTTGCGCTAGAGGTGAGTTTTCCTCACCTATGCTTGATTAGCTTAATGATTGAGCTAGGTATTGTTCGTTTGGCTCGTATGACACTTGTTTTTATACCTCTAGGGTACTAGGAGACTAGAGGACACCCTCGTGGGAGCGAACGAGGAGTTTCGTTGTCATCGGTGGGTTTGGCTTCGTGGAAATGGGGCGAAATGGCCCCTATGCTCTTTCTACTTGTTGTAAAATATTTTTAAGTTCATTTCTATGCTAAATGGAATTTATATGAATTTTAGAGCACTTAAAATGCATGCCTTGTGTATTATGAAAATTTCACTATATAGTAGAGCTATATGAGTAGAATGCATGCATACGGGAAAAGTGTTTATTTTGCAAGTGAAAAATACATCTCTTAGGAGGATTATGACTTGGAATATGTATTTTGGAACATAGTTGCCATGCTTTGACATAAAGAACAAGAGTGTCATCAAGGGGCACTTGAAACTAGTAAACTATTAAACTGCAACATAGAGACATATTGATAGGCCACTACGTATCTGCTATATTCCATGTTAGAGACATGATGACATAGAGATAGGCCATTGAGATACTTGATATATTCCATGTTGTTAGACATGAGGACTTGGTACTTGAGACAGATCATTGCTTGCTTGCCATTGTGCTCATTCGCACATGCTTGTGAGGGTCGCTCCCTACAAGCCGGCACTCCGGAGATAGCCATCGCGACATATGCTCGCCCGTGCGGGATTGGGCGCCGAAGTGGATTGCCGTGGGGGAGGCTCATCCCTAGAGTGGGGATGTTGACTACCACGGGGCCATTAGGCACGGCGCAGGCCAGACAGCCTTCGGGTGGGTCTTATATGATTGGGACTTGGTGACAGAACATGCTATGTGAACTTTATAACTGTTAAAGTGGACTTGGACTAGAATAGTAAACAATGACATCTTTACTATTACATTGTGGACTTTGGGTAGTTGCATAATCATGCTTTATATGTTGGGTGTTCATGTGCATATAGCTAGTAGTTGCTTTCTTACTTATGTAAATCATGCTAAGTAGAGATATCATGATTATTGGGTACTCGTTTATTTATTTACTTACAGTGCATTTATCGCTTTTGTTATAGTTGTACACTGACCCTCTTTTATAGTTTCGGGCCTAGTGGTGCATTTCACTGAAGTCAGTAATTGCCCACTGGGAACTATTATTTAATAGTTCTCACGCCCCTGTTTCTATGTTTCCTTTTCAGAGCCTTCGGCACCGGCGGAGGCACGGGATCGCGGCAAGGGTGTCGCGTAGCTAGCTCGCGGAGAGTTCTTTTGCGCTAGGTGGTTACTCCTCCATTTTATATTTTGAGAGAGAGGAAGAGGTTTTGTACCATATATAGAGAGACCACCTTGTACTCGTTTTAGCACTTGTTATGGGACCCCTATTGTACTTACTTTATGTTTTTATTTAGTGGACTTTCAGCTTTATGTCATTTCCTTGTTATAGAACTAGTTATACAATGCTCTGATATCACTAGATCTCTTGTATTATTGTTTTATCTATTGAAATTTTTGTAGACGCCTTATATGTTTTAGACGTATGGCGGGTCTGGACACGCGCCGGGTAGGCTTCCGCTGAGCCCCGGGGCGTGAAACAATCGCTTTCTCATAGCAGGGTCCTGATCTGTAATAATTGCTCCTGGATGTCGATCAAACATTGCTTTCAACCAAGTTTTAAATAGCCAACAAAAAGTATTAGCAGTTTCATCTCTAAGTAAAGCACAAAAAAAAAAAAGAAGATTGCTTATGATGATTAACTCCAATAAATGGTGCAAATGGCATACTATATTTGTTAGTCATATATGTTGTATCAAAAGTTACCACATCTGAAAACTATTGATATGCCATTCTTGACCTCCCGTCAACCCAAAATAAATTTCGTGTTGTATGCTCCTCGTCCACATCTATAGCATAGAAAAATGTCGGATCCGATACTTGAAGCTCTTAAAAATAGTTTAGAACACTTGCAACATCAATCCCGTTGAGATTCCTATTCTTTTCGACGATTGTATTACTTAAGTCTTTTCGTGTGAAATGAATATTTTGCATTCCACCCTCTCTTGCCCTCATTAAAGACATTATTTGAGACGTGGAAATATTTTGCTCGCTTAACATATTTATTACTTCCTTTTGCTCATTGGTAATGGAACGATGTGATCGGAAAAAATGAGTTTTCGAAGGACTTACTGTAACATACCGGACTTCTAATGTTATGAAGTCATGGTGTATGTTGGGTTGGAAAACTATTTAAATGGTTTTGGTGAAGTTCGGTGAAGTTCGGAAGCTTTCGGGCGTTTCGGTGCACGTAGGCGCGAAAACGGAACCCGAAAGGCTATGTTGGGCCGTGAGCTAAATTCGGCATTAGCGTGGATGAAAAGATGATGGAGACATGTTCGAAAACATGTTTGGAGAATGTAATATATTGGAACCCAGAAGGAATTATCGAACTTTAGCCAAATTGGCTAAAGCATGCGAATAAGATGAATGGACGAGTTCCAGTTAACATTTCATCAAGGTTGGAAGGGTTAAGATGAGTTCTAAAAGAGTTAGAAAGGTTTTAGCGTTGTCCGGCATGAAATAGAGTCGAAAACAAGCTAAAAACCAAGTCTGGAGCATTGTGTACCGGTACAAGTTGATGGTTGTACCAGTACAACAAGCGACCCGAAGAATGGCAGCTCTCAGGTTTGAGTGAAAAAGACTGTTAAACCGGTGACACGGGAAAGTGTACCGGTACACTTTGGCAGAACAGCACAGAATTGATCTGTTGCAAATATGAATGTTTGGGGGGTCTTTTGGCAATTGTTACAATATGTTATGACCCCAGCCCTCTCTCTCTCCCTCTCTCGTGTCTCTCTCACTCTCTCAACCGTGAGCAAGGGAAGAAAAGAGAAAGAAGAAAAGAGAAGGAAAAGAGAAGGAAAAAGAGAAGAAATGAAGGAGAAGGAGCTTGGAGGGATATCTTCATCTTCTTCTTCGGCCATTGGAGGAGCTCAAGAGGTAAGCTTCTTGAAGTAGTAGTGGTTTCTTGTAAGATTAAGGTTAGGGTTTGGTTTTTAAACCCTAATACTTAGAGTTTTGGAGCTTCTTACATATTTAGAAGCCTCTTGAGGCCAAGAACACCATGGAACCCATGATTTTCTCATGATGCTCTAATTGTGGATTTCTAGGGTTAGTTCTAAACACTCCAAAAATGGTTCGAATGCTCCTAGTTGAGCTCCTAGATGTTAAACAAACTTTCTTTTGCTTGTTTTATAGATCAAATCCGTAATATTGAGCATATGTCATATTAGGACATCCCAAAGAGGGGTTTTGCTCAAATGGGGTTTTGATCTATTTTGACCTCTTGAAAATCTAATTGGGGACCAAACGAACGCATTGGCGAAGTCGGTTTGACCATTCGTGGAGTGTACGCGAAGTTGTTGACAAAATAATATTGTTTCGTACAGATAGCCGCAGCACGCGGGATAAAGGTCTAAAAATCATGAGATCGGATCCGGAGCATCGTGGGGTCGAGGAATAAACTCCAGGATTTTCAAATCGCGGTTCGGTGGCCGTTTGGGTGGTCGCACAAGAGTTCGGGCCAAACCGGGCAACAGGTGCCGCGGGAGGCCGATTGCAAGTGACAACAAGCAATCGAAGTGCAAGTCAAGGTGGGTTGTGTTTACCGAAGCGACTAGGTCGCCTGTATGTCTAAGAATGAATATTTATCATTGATGCATATTACGGTAGCTAGTGATAGAATGTATAAATGCATAAAGTGAATGCTATGGTAGGCTACCAAATAATGCATATGGTCATAATGTGAGAATGCTAAGTAATGCATAATGACGTAGTGTAAATAATGCTAAGTGAAAAGTATAAAGTAAATGACATATGTTAGTCATGTTGCATGTATAGAATTGTAAATGTAAGAATGCTAAGTGAATGCATATTGATATGAAATAAGAATGCTAAAGAAAATGTATAATAAGCATGTTGTAGAGATGCTAATGCGAAAATGCTAAGTAAAGGACACGTACTTGTGGACATCTACACATACCCATAGATCGAGTGGCATTGAACCTAGAGTCGTGAACCTAGGTTGAACAAGAGTGATAGTGAACCTAATGGTAATAAACGTAGGTTGAACAAGTGTGGCATGTACCCTAGTGTCATGAACCTAGAATGGATAAGAATGAATGTCATTAAACCTAATGTTAGAGAACATAGGTTGGGATTGATCCTAGAGTTAAGTCAACCTAGGTTGTGAGATAAAGGTAATGAACCTAGAGTTAAAGTAAACCTAGGATATGTGCTAAAGGTGTTGAACCTAGAGTCAAGTAAACCTAGTTGGAACGGACAATTGACGTCAGTAGGTCGACACTATAGGGTTTAAGACCAACCCTTGACCTATGTGGAAATGGATTCCGGAATCCCAGAGCTTATGGAACACCCAAAGTAGTGTTGAGCGTGTGCGACAATTTCGCCGTCCGGGGCTAACCATTGACGTGGCGTGTGCGACGATTTCGCCGCCGGGTGGCTCAGTCATAGAGTGCGGCAGGTTGTGGTAGGCTGGAGTGCATGTGAGAGTTCCTTCACCTCGAGCCGACAGAGCGCGGATTATCCGCAGTTGATTGACTCAAGACCGAGTTGTGTGGCATAGAGAACTAAGGTAAGAGTAACCTTAGGAAAGGATGGCCGATGAGTAAGTTGTAACTAAGAATAGTTAAAGAATAAAGAATAGCTAAGAATAAAGAGAGAATTGCCAGCCCTGAGGCAACCGGTCCCTGATAGGCGAGACCGGTCCCCGAGCGCACCTGCGCGGGGAGAGACCGGTCCCGTGCGGAGAGAGACCGGTTCTCGAACGATGGGTTCTCGGGTGCGACATGAGAGACAGGTCCCTTGCAGGGAGAGACCGGTCCCTCTGGGCAAAAAATGCCCAGACCAGGCTGATGCAATATTGGATTTTTGGTGGGCCTCACTGGATTTTGTTGCACTAGATGGGCTTATTAGCCATTCCACCCTCTCCTTTCCCCATTTCCTCATTCTCACTATCTCCCTACACCTTCTAGAGAGAGAAGAAGAAGAAGGAGGAGAAGAAGAAGAGGGGCTTGCTTGAGGGAGCTTGGAGCTCAACCCCTTTCTCTCCTTTCCACCCTTGCAAGGCTTGGAGCTTGCTTGTAGGGCTTGGTGGTGGACCAATCTTCAACCCTAGAAGCTTTGGAGCTTGTTTGGAGGCATCTTGAGAGGTTAGTACCTTGATTCTAACCTTTGATCCTTGTATTGATAGGTTTTTACCTTATGGAACCCTAGAATGGAATCTTAGGGTTGATTTTGGGGCTTTTTGATCCAGGGCTTTTGGGGCTAGATTTCTTAGATTAGTGCCTTCCTTTGGATTGGATTGGAAGGGATTTAGCTCTCTTTTGGGGGTTAGGAAGAGATTTTGCACTAGAGGTGAGTTCTTGACCCTATTCTTGAGATGGTTAATGTTTGAGCCTAGAGTTGCTCGTAACGTTTGTGTATCTCTTCGCTCATTACTTTTAGGGTATTTTGAGACTCGTGGACAACTTCGTTCGGCGAAACGTGGGACTACGAGACGGTTCGGTGGGTTTGACCTAGCCACGCAATGAGAAAATCTTATTGTTGATGATTTAAGTGTTGTAAAATGAAAAAATATGCATATTCTTGTTATATGTATTTATTGTGAATTTTAGAATGCTTAAAATACCTATGTTACATATAGTGCAATTTTGGACTCCTATATAGTAGAGAGTTGCGTATGAAGCTTATGTATGATTGTTTAGCATTCTTATGTTGGGCCATATTCCTTATAATGAAAATGAGTTTGATTCATGCATTTAAACTTAAGTTTATTTGTGGCATGAAAGATGACAATATTGCCATATAGAGGTATCAAATTAGAACGTATGTGAATTAGAGAGCCAATATCATCAAGCGGCATTAAGCTCGGGACATGTGTGAACCTAGTGGATAGGGCCATTGAGGGATTTGGTATATACTCAAACATTGAAATGTCTGAGTGTCATCAAGGGGCACTAGACTTCATGAACGTTGGAACATCACTTGTGACTTAGAACTAGATCTTCGGGATGCTGGTGACTATACCATGTTAGAGACATGATGATTGGATACTTGAGACGTTGATTATGCTTGTTTGCCATTTGCGCTCATTCGCACATGCTTGTGAGGGTCGCTCCCTACAAGCCGGCACTCCGGAGTTAGCCTACGCGACTTATGTTCGCTTGTGCGGTATTGAGAAGCCTACGGGGTCGAGTGGGACAGACACATTCCAAGAGTAGAGATGTTGGGCTACTACAGGCACTTAGGCGGCACAAGCTGGGCTACCTTTGGTAGGTCCTTAATTGGAAATGAAAATCGACACAGTGTTGAGAATGAATAATCACTACTAGATAGGCTTAGTAGTTGGATTACTTGACATGCTTACGACATAGTATTGAGATATATAGTGTACTTTGCCTGTTTCATTCATTCTCATCATATGTATACTGGGTTGCTTTGATAGAGCTTACTCCTTTTGCATTGACATATTGCATCGTGAGGTTTACTTGTTTATTATGTTATGGCATATTAGTATGCATTGGACATATTATCTTACGACAGCGTAGATGTACATCACCATGACATCCATGCTTACTTGAGACATAGTAGTATAAGCATTTCATTTATGCTTTCTTTCAGCAGTTCTTATACTCGCTCTTTATTGTTTATTATTATTGTCGTTACTTACCCCTTTCTTTTAGGGCCTAGTGTGGCATTGAGCTGATGTCAGTAATTGCCCACTGGGAACTATAAATGATAGTTCTCTCACGCCCTCTGTTTTATGATTTCTTTCAGAGCCTTCCACGCCGGGAGAGGCTAGGGCCGTGGGAAGGGGCTGCTTCGGGTTAGCCCTTCGGCGAGCGAACGAGTTTTAGTGGTCCACCTCTCGATGTATTTTTTTTTGGAGAGGTTGAGAGTGTACCAGGTACTAGAGACCACCCTTTTGTATACCTTTGAGATGATATTGTATTACTTTATGGTTATTTTTATTGCTTAGTATTGTTCTTTTATATTGTTAGAGTTGATAGAATCTTACTGCTCTGATATCATTAGTTGTAGTTTTCCCTTTATTACTCTCTTGCTTTACTTCCGCTTTTATTGTAGACGCCTTATATGTTAGACATATGGCGGGTCTGGGCGCGCTACCGGTAGGGCTCCGCGGTCCCGGGCGTAGACACCAATCCCTTTATAAAATACATCCGGGTGGCACTAAGATGTATAAGATTTGAGAACCCATTTTGGTGGCCCGGGATGAAGAAGGATATCGGTCGCTTTGTGTGCAATATTTGGTGTGCCAACAAGTTAAGGCCGAACATCGACTCCTGTGGGAAAGCTACAAAGTTTACCAATTCCGTGTGGAAATGGGAGGACGTGACTATGGACTTGGTAGTGGGGTTACCTCGTTCTCAAGGCGGTCACGATGCAATATGGGTGGTGGTGGATCGCCTCACGAAATCTGCGCATTTCATGCCAATCCACACCACTTGGTCAGGCGACAAATTGGCACAAGTATATTTGGATAAGGTCATCCGACTACATGGAGTTCCAGTATAAATTATATCGGATCGGGACCCTCGATTTACTTCCCAGTTTTGGAAGAATTTGCAGAGTGCTCTTGGCACACGGCTTGAGTTCAGTACTGCTTTTCATCCTCAAAGTGACGGTCAGTCGG
This sequence comes from Ananas comosus, assembly GCF_001540865.1. Taxonomy (NCBI): domain Eukaryota; kingdom Viridiplantae; phylum Streptophyta; class Magnoliopsida; order Poales; family Bromeliaceae; genus Ananas; species Ananas comosus. The sequence continues at coordinate 7,996,829 of NC_033626.1, forward strand.
ATAGGAGATACAAATCCTTGAGGATATGTTGCAAGTGTGTGTTCTTGACTTCAAGGAAGGTTGGCATGGTTATTTGCCTATGGCGGAGTTCGCCTACAATAACAGTTACCAAGCAAGTATTGGAATGGCTCCATTCGAAGCCTTGTATGGGCGGAAGTGCCGCTCCCCGATACATTGGGGTGAAGTCGGTGAACGACTTGAATTGGGTCCGGACGTGTTATGCGAAGCCGAGGAGAAGGTTCGCATTGCTCGGCAAAGAATGCTAACGGCACAGTCTCAGCAAAAGAGTTATGCCGAAAGCGCCGACGAAAGAGTTGAATCTGAGGCAGCGTCGATGGTTAGAACTGTTGAAGGACTATGATGTCACCATTCTATACCATCCGGGAAAGGCTAATGTGGTTGCCGATGCATTAAGTCAGAAGTCGGCGGAAAATCTTGCGATGTTGATTACTAACCAACCGCCATTGCTTGAAGAATTGTGGCGTTTTGATTTGGAGGTGGTAGCTCCAGATGTCCCAATTGTTCTTGCAAGCCTAGTGGTGGAACCGACCTTGTTGGAGCGGATTAAGACTCAACAGTTATAAGATTCTTATCTCCAAAGGGTGCGAGTTGATGTTGTGGGTGGACGTGCTAGTGATTTAGCGTTGGCTCCGATGGCACGATCCGGTTTCGCGGTCGGTTGTGTGTTCCTAGTGATGAGGGAATGCGGAGCGAGATCATGCAAGAAGCACACCAATCCCCTTATAGCATACATCCGGGTGGCACTAAGATGTATAAGGATTTGAGAACCCATTATTGGTGGCCCGGGATGAAGAAGGATATCGGTCGCTTTGTGGTGCAATATTTGGTGTGCCAACAAGTTAAGGCCGAACATCAACTCCCTGTGGGAAAGCTACAAAGTTTACCAATTTCCGTGTGGAAATGGGAGGACGTGACTATGGACTTGGTAGTGGGGTTACCTCGTTCTCAAGGCGGTCACGATGCAATATGGGTGGTGGTGGATCGCCTCACGAAATCTGCGCATTTCATGCCAATCCACACCACTTGGTCAGGCGACAAATTGGCACAAGTATATTTGGATAAGGTCGTCCGACTACATGGAGTTCCAGTATAAATTATATCGGATCGGGACCCTGGATTACTTCCCAGTTTTGGAAGAATTTGCAGAGTGCTCTTGGCACACAGCTCGAGTTCAGTACTGCTTTTCATCCTCAAAGTGACGGTCAGTCGGAGAGGAGATACAAATCCTTGAGGATATGTTGCAAGCGTGTGTTCTTGACTTCAAGGGAGGTTGGCATGGTTATTTGCCTATGGCGGAGTTCGCCTACAATAATAGTTACCAAGCAAGTATTGGAATGGCTCCATTCGAAGCCTTGTATGGGCAGAAGTGCCGCTCCCTGATACATTGGGGTGAAGTCGGTGAACGACTTGAATTGGGTCCGGACGTGTTATGCGAAGCCGAGGAGAAGGCTCGCATTGCTCGGCAAAGAATGCTAACACCACAGTCTCGACAAAAGAGTTATGCCGACAAGCGCCGACGAAGCCTCGAGTTTGCCGTGGGTGACAAGGTATTCTTAAAAGTCTCCCCTATGCGAGGCGTTAAGCGGTTTGGAATGCGAGGGAAGTTAAGTCCTCGCTATGTTGGGCCGTATGAGATTTTGGATCGGGTTGGCCCCGTGGCTTATCGGTTAGCATTGCCACCTCGACTTGCGGGAGTGCACAATGTGTTCCATGTGTCGACACTCCGCAAGTATGTTTCTGACTCTACGCATGTACTCCAATATAAGCCACCCGAGCTTCGGGAGGATATGTCGTACGAGGAATTTCCGGTGTGCATCCTAACTCGTGAGGAGAGAGAGCTGCGGAATCGTGCAATCCCATATGTCAAAGTTCAGTGACGTAGTCATAGCGAGCGAGAAGCTACGTGGGAGCTCGAAAGCAAGATGCGTGACGAGTATCCTTATCTCTTCCCCGAGTCTAATTGAGGTATGATTTTAAATTTCGAGGACGAAACTTCTTTTAAGGAGGGGAGGATGTAGTGTACCAGATTTTTTTTTTTTTATATAGAAGCAAGTGTAAATAAAAATAGTGTAAAATACTATTATATTGGACTTAAAGAAGTAAAATATAAGTCGAAAACGACTTGTGCTGAAATCGGAACGAAAACAGAAGATTTAGAATTTTCTGTGAGAAACGGGGCTAATATTTTAGCAGAAAATGCACAGTGTCAGAAAATTATGAAAACTTGAAAATATGTCGGGATTATTTTTATGAGGCTAGATTTAAAGTTTCATGTCAATCCGACTCCCGGATCCGACACTCAGAAGGTGGAAAATAAAATTCGACTTCTATTTGCTAGAGATTACAGTTCGGTAGAGCTTTCGGTGACCAAATATGGTCCAAACTGAAAAGTTAAGATATATTCCATTTATTTAGCAAAAATCGAGCCTGATTGTCAAATTTGAGCGGAAACGGACATTCAGAAGAGCCGGCGAAAGGTATCTGTACCTGAGCTGCTAAACCGAAAATAATAATAGTGTTANTTATATATATATATATATATATATATATATATATATATATATATGAGGGACTTCTTCTCTCATTCTCCACCACTTAAACCAAAAGAGAAACCTTCTCTTTCTCGCTCTAGACCTCTCTCTCTCCGAGAGTTTTGCTCCAATAGTGGAGATTTGGTAGAAGAAGCTTACTTAGAGGTGAAGCTTTCTTCTTCTTCACCATTGGCTTGAAGAGAGCTTGGGTTTGAGGTGAGCTTTATGGGATTTCATGGTTTTAGGTTAGGGGTTTTGTGTAAATTTCTTATAAATGAGTTTAATTAGAATCCTAGTTGATTCTAAACCATGTTATTGCGTAATCTACCATGAGATTTGGATATTATGCAATATAAGGGTTTTTAGAGTTTCAAAAGAGGGCTTTTGATCATGAGAGGTTTTGATCTCAATTGATCATATGTTTCCGCAATTGAATGTAAAACCGACGCGGAGGATCACTCAGATTGAGATTCTGTTGAGCCGATGGTGGTCAAAGTGAAGAAAATCTTATTTTTGCTTCGTTTTTCGTAGTCGGAAGAAATCGACGGCCATAAATCACACTGCTAGGCTACCCGCTTCGTGTCGACGCCACGAGGTGGGGGGTGCTATCCGAAATAACCGAGTTTCATTCTATGTCTAAGTTCTACTATTATTGACCATATATCATCATGTATAGAATTGTGAGAATCCTATGAGTTGTGGTAATTTCATGCTTAGTGTGAGGGATGATGATGATCCATGATTGCATGATACTTGTAGGAATATCTTTTTGCATGACGTTGAGATAGATGTGGACATGTATGTTGCATGAGAACTTTTATATGATGCCAATATAAATGTACTTATGCATATTGCATTGAGTTGCTAGTGGACATATGCATGAAGATATGATGTGAAAATAGACTAGATTCATGAGGAACTAGTATGTGAACCAATGACATTGTAAAATTAGAAACCATTGCATATGTGGCCGACTTGAACATAGCATGCCTTGTGATTGTTTGGGGTGTGGGATACCCGATGTCCTCGGGCGGGAGGACTAGATCATACTCGATTCGTCTGTTGTATTTGAAGAGGTCGCGCCTCCCATTTCTGTGAGCTCCGGAGTTGTATCACAATGAGATTGAGACGGGGGAGGTGGTCACTACGGTGTGCCCCCGGCAGACGGTCACGGTGGCGTGACGGTGTGGACCGAGTCATGGTTTGACCTTTCGGCGAATCGATTGGATTGAATCAAGGCATGTTCATGGCATTACATAGAGTGCATACATGGTAGAACTTAAACTTATTCTTGTTGACATGATTAGTAAAGGTATAGCTACACATTTGAAGCATGATGTAGATGTATATGAGCAGGTCAGGCTTATTGTTTATCTATTATCTCTTTGACATATTGTCCTATTTATTATTTCTATGCCTTTCTTAGACCTAGTGGGAAAATCGGCGGGGTCGGCGGCCGAACCCACTGGGAACTATGNTATTTCTATGCCTTTCTTAGACCTAGTGGGAAAATCGGCGGGGTCGGCGGCCGAACCCACTGGGAACTATGGATAATAGTTCTCACACCCTGTTTTGCAGAGCCTAGTACGAGCGCGTGCATCGAGGTTGCGGCAAGGGCATCGCGCCCTAGACAGAGTGGACCACCGGCGTTAGCTCACTACCCTCGAGTATAAAAAGAAGGAAAGAATGATATGTAAAACCCTTTTGTGAAGAAATGTGATGTATACGAGAGATGGCATTTTGGTTGTATGTATGAGAACTAAAGTGAAATATGTAATGGTTCATGTATGTGAACAAGTGATGTAATAGATAGTTTAAATTCTCTTGTACTGTGATTGTGTAACATACCAGATTTTGGTATAAAAATAAAAATAAATAAAAATAGTGTAAGAAGCTATTTTTATTGAATTTAGAGAAGTAAAACAAAAGTCAGAAATGACTTGTGCTGAAATCGGAATGAAAACATAAGATTTAGAATTTTCTGTTGGAAACGGGACAGATAAATTAGCAGAAAATGCATAGTCTCAGAAAATTATGAAAATTGGAGGATAAGTCAGAAATATTTTTATGAGGCGAGATTTAAGGTTTCATATTTTTCTGACACCCGTAGAGTGAGAAATAAAATCCGACAGTTATCTGATAAAGATTACAGTTCGGTACAGTTTTCAGTGACCAAATGGGGTCGAAACTGAAAACTTAAGATATATTCTTACTCAGTACGTTAAATCGAGCCTGCCTGTCAAATTTGAGCTCGAACAGACATTCAGAAGGGCTTCAACTGTTCCGAACTGCTAAATTGTTGCCCGAGGTGAATAGTGTAATAGTTGAGGGGCTGATTTGTAAAAGGGATTTAATCCCTTCTTCTCCTCCCAACCGTGCAGCACACAACCCGCACACACACACGCATACATGGAGGGAGAGAGAGATCTCCCTTTTTCTCTCTAAATCTCTCCCAAAATTGATGAATTTGGTGGAGAAGCAAGCTTGGAGGTTGATCTTCATCTCCTTTATCTTCTTCCTCTCCATTAGAGCGAGTTTTGAAGGTAAGCTTCAAAACCTTTTAATGGCATTTCTCTCTATTTTGGTTTTTAAGCTCTAAGAATGGGTTTAGAGGTATTCTAGCATGCTAATTAGAGGTTTGATGCTTGAAACCAAGGCTCTAATGGTGGATTTTTACCTAGTTGTAATTTAGGGCTCAAAAATGCTAGTTTTGTAAGTATGAGGGTTTGATCCAATTTGACCCGTCGTAAATCTAATTGCTAGGTAAACGAACGCGTTGGCGAAGTCGGTTCGGCGATTCGTCGAGCCCTTGCGAAGTTATTAAAGAAACGGATGTTTAGGCTTCGTTTCCGCCTGGAAGGCCGAGGCGACATCGTAAACTCATGAAAATGGATTTGAAGCATCGTGACACATAACCGAAGACCTTTAATTTTCGGATCGTGAATTGGAGGCCGTTTGGGTGGTCGCGCGAGAGATCGGGCCAAACCGGGTGCCGGGTGCCGCGGGCGGCCGATTGCAAGTGTCGACAAGCAATCGGAAAGCATTTCGAGGTGGGTTGTGTTTACCGAAGTCACTAGGTTACCTTCATGTCAAAGTGAAACATGAGATTCATATAGATGCATATTATTATGTATGCTAATTGATAGTGCATGATGATGCATTGAAGTGCATGCTAGTTGATAATGAAAAATTGATATGTTGAAGTATGTGCTAGATGATATTGCATATGAACACATGATGACATGATATAGAGAACATGAACATACAAATGAATGTTAACGCTTTGTTAATCATATGAGTTATGAGATCATGTTGGATAATGCTTAGTGACATAATGAGAAATTGTTAATTATACATACACGTTAGCATTATGTAAATGTATGCTAGTTGGTAGAACACATACTAGTGGTAATTGCATAATAATGCATTGGAAAGTACATGCTAGAAACTAGATGCAAGCGATATATATATGTGCATTGGAATGTATGCTAGGTGCATGTAGCATTATGTGGGCCGGTTGGATAAAATGCATAAGTGCATCATGTGAATACATGTTAAATGGTATGGCATATTAACATTATGAAAAATATATGCTAGAGGAAAATGTTTAGTGACGTACTAAGAATATGTAGCTATAACTCGATGTGGACAATTAGGTGTCAACTAGATCGAGTGACATTAACTTAATGTATTAAACATAGGTCAAATGTGACCCTAGGGTCGAGAACCTAGGAGGAGCAAGAATGGTATTTAACCTAGTGTCATGGGCCTAGGGTAGATCGAGTGGCATTAACCTAGTGTTGTGAACATAGGTTGAACAGAATGAACCTAGAGTTAATAAGATCTAGGTAGAGAGGCTTAACCTAGTTTAAAGAACATAGGTTATGTGAAAAAGGGCATTAAACCTAGAGTCAGCTAGACCTAGGATGGAAAGTGCATTGGACCTAGATAGGTCAATATCATAGGGTCGAGACTACCCTAGAGGTTTGGAAAGTAGATTCCGGAATCTTAGGTTTGTGAACTCGATAGTTCTAAAGCCGTGGGGGCAGTTGGCAATGTTCTCCTCCCACTGGATGAACTTCGAGGATGAGCTTAAGGCTGATTCGAGGCCGCGGGTTGAGTGCGGCAGGGTTCCCCCTCCCGTCGGCAGAATCGTGCTTCTCTAGGGTTGAGTGTGGCATGTCCCCTTCCCTATCGGGGGTCTTGGACCGCGGGTTGAGTATGTGGCATAATCCCCTTCCCACCAGAAAGATCCCTGACCACGGGTGTACACAGCTCTGGGCGACCCATTCGGCGATGAGTGTATGGATTGAAGGCTGAGATTTGAGTGAGGATTCCTCCATCTCGGGCCGGACAGAGCGCGAACTATCCGCAGTTGATTGACTCGAGGCCGAGTCGGGTGGCTAGTAGTAATGTGATGGATCTAAGGTAATAGAAACCTTAGAGATTAGTTGGATCTGAGCGAGATAGCAAGATAGAAATAGAATCAAGTGATTTACTTATGATAGTTGCATAATTGCATTATTGCATATAGCACGGCATTGTTGTAATTCTGAGGCAAAGCATGGTTTCATTAATTGCATAATCAATATATATATATATATATATATATATATATATATATATATCTGTTTATTGAGCTAACCTGCAGTTGCCTCCTTTGAACCTGATGGCCGAGCTTTTTCCTTGGGTGGCCGTACCCACTAGGAACCATGGAGTTGGTTCTCATCCCACGTTGTTTTGGGGTGTTTACAGGTTCGCACGTGAGCGGCGCGGCAGCGCGAGGAAAGGACGTAGCTCCGTAGATAGCGCCATATCCCAGAGACCAGAGCTAGAAGTACCCCGTCGACATTGCTTAGGGGTTAAGAAAATGAAAAGAACATAATGTATCAAATTTGTAATAAGTAAATGTTGTAATAACTTAGATTGCATTTGGATGAAAAGAATGGTGGTTGAGATGTAAAATGCATGAATGTGAATGAATGTAATAACATAGGATGTGTTTATGTTGTTTGATACCTTCCTTATGCAATCTTGATTGAAATGTGTTCCTGTTTGGAACTTCGTACATTATATTGATTGCGATGCCTTGAACGTACAGGGGAGACTCTGTCCGCAGTACAGGGGAAACCCTGTCCGTTCGGCGGTCTGTCGGCGTGCTCGAACCTGACCAAACAGGCGGGGCTCGGGGCGTGACAGATTGCCTCTCTCAATGTTGATGCTAACATCTCTTGTTGGATATGTATGCATAGACTTTGTTACGCTTCGGGCGGACAAGAGAAACTCTGTCCGTTCGGCAGGTCTGTTTCGGGCCCGAACTGTCCAAATTTGTGGTGTCGGGTTGTGACAAATGAACTTAGAATTAAATAAACCTAGGTGAGTGGCATGGAACCTAGTGTCATTAAATATAAGTTAAGAATCGAACTTAGAGTCAAGTAAACCTAGGTTATGACATGAGTGGCATTGAACCTAATGTCAAATGAACCTGGGTAATAAAGAACATCGGACCTAGTGTTATAGAACCTAGGCTATGAATATAGTGACATTGGACCTAATGTTATTAGACTTAGGTTGAGTAATAGCTTGGACTTAGATAGGTCGACACTATAGGGTGAGACCAAACCTAGAGATATGAAAGTGGATTCCGGAATCCCAGGACTTGTGAGCTCGATAGTTCTTGGCCGTGAGTGTATGTGGCATGTTCCTCTCCCACCGGAAGAACTTCGAGGATTATGATCAAACAAGAATCTGGAGCGCTAGGGTGTATGTGGCATGTTCCTCTCCCTATCGAGGATCTCGACTGCGGGTGTATGCGACATGTTCCTCTCCCACCGGGAGATCCTTGACCACGGGTGTCCGTAGCTCTGGGCGACCCGTTGGGCGATGTGGTTCTTGAATTGAAGGCTGAGGTGCATGTGAGAGTTCCTTCACCTGGAGCAGGACAAAGCGCGGATTATCCGCAGATGATTGACTCAAGACCGAGTCGAGTGGCATAGTTGGCTAAAGTAAAGTAACCTTAGGAAAGAATGGTAAATGAGCATAGTATGACTAATAATAAAGAATGGCTAAGAATCAAGAATGGCTAATAATAAGCAAGCGTTAGAGAACGGCTAGCGATAAAGAATGGCTAGCAATCAATAATGGCAAATGATAGTGAGTAGAACCCGTAATCTACTTGTGTTAGTAGCATGATTTGCATAGTTGCATTTGTGAGGCATGAACATGATAACTGTTAGTTGCATGAGTTACATGATGTTATATATATCTGTTGGAGTAATATGTTTGCAGTGCCACCTTTAGATCTGGTGGGTCGAGCTCTTCCCTTAGGTGGCCGTACCCACTGGGAACTATATTTATATAGTTCTCACCCCACGTGGTTTTGGGGATTTCAGGTTCACACGTGAGCGGTGTGGCGGCGCGAGGAAAGGGCATAGCTCCATAGATAGCGCCCTACCACTGAGACCAGAGATAACAGTACCCTGAGTCGGTTACTTAGGGATGTAAAAAGAGAAAAGAACAAAGTTGTAATAATTTGTAAGAACTTGATTGTATTTGGAGGTTAGAATCAAGGAATCAAAAATGTAATATATGATGTAAAATGTATGTGAGCTGAATGCTTGTAATAGCATAAATGTATTTATGTTTTTGATACTTTCCTTATGCAATCTTTGTTTGTATGTTGTTTCTGGTTGGAACCTCGTGTATTGTATGGATTGTGATGCCTTAGACGTACAGGGAAGACTCTGTCCACGGTACAGAAAAAAACATGTCCGTTCGACGATTTGTTGTCGTGCCCGAATCCGACCAAATTGACGGGGCTCGGTGCGTGACAATATCCGTGTAGGTGGACACCTTCCATTTTGTGTTGGTTTGGATAGGTGTATTTGACCCTATTGTATAGAGACCACTTGATGTATTTGGTTATGTTACTTGGGTTACTATGATGTATATTCTTTTGGATTTCTATATATAGTTGTTTTACTTTCCTTTCACGTGTTGTTTTAGTAATTAGTTTTATACATATGCTCTGGTTATCATGCTAGAATTACTTTTTCTTGTTCATTCTCTTAATTGTTTATTATAGACGCCTTGTGTGCACCTGAGGCTACCTTGTGCATGCAGCGGGTCAGTGCACAAGTCGGGTAGGCTTCCGCTGTGGGCGCAAATTTCGAGGGTCATCAACCGAATTGTTTGATCCATGGTGGGCACAAATTTCGAGGGTCATCATTCGTAGCCGTTTCACCTCCTCACACGGTTTTGGGAAGGAGGATTTTTGACTGGGTCAGCAATTCAAGAATTCGGCTCGCAGCAGAAGGAAATGTTACTATATGGCAAATTTGGAGAAAATAATATATAGTTATAGATAATTTACTATTCATAGTATAAGTAAACGTAAATTGTAAACTAACATAATACTATATTTTGTTATCTTATTATTTATAAAATATAGTACTTTTTATTTTATAAATTATCAGTTGGCATACTTTTACTATTTTATGAATGCAAGTGGTGAGTCTGTAAGTAGATACCTCTAACTCATCCAAATTATGTACAATTATCTGAAGCAATTCTTATTATTATCCTATTCCAATTTTATGATGCAAATTGGGGCTTCTTTATGTAGGTTGGTTCGCTGGTTTCATATTACAAGATACCATTGAATCAAGTACTTTTGGTATATATATCATATTGTTGTTATGCAACTATTGATGTTTAGTTCTTACTATTAGTTTTTGATGGTTTTTAGTTTTGTTACTTTGCAGATGTACGATGATTTGGATTTACCTTTTGCAAAATTGCGTCTACTATAAAATGTCGAAACTTAAAATTTTAATTTTTACATTTAAAAGTGAAATTTCAACATTTAAAATTTAGTATTTGATTTTTTTTAAATTCAATTTGTAATTTAATATTTAAAATATTTAATGTTTAAATTTAAAATTTGAAACTTAAAATTAAAAATTGTATATTTTTCCTTAATTACTAAAACTAAATGTTAAATTTTTTTGTTTTAAATTTTAAATTTTAGTTTCTAAATTGTAAATTTTAAATTTTATACGAAAATTATAAAGCTTAAAATTTTGAAAATTATATATATTAATTTGCTGAAATATATCATGGAATTTCAAATTATCTAGCTGAATTTCTAAAAATTCAAAATTACAGCGCGTTATTCAATACATATAAAAGTTTAGAATTTAAAAAAATAAAAATTAACAAGACTCTATATAAAATCATATATTTAAAATATACAAACTGAATTAAGATAAAATATGTTTTTAAAAATTTAAATTTATAAATTGTTAATTTCAAATTTTAGAATTTAAATAAAAGGGAAAGGGAACTAGAAATTTTAAACTTTAAATAAATTACGTAAATTTTACGCCGCGAAGCGCTGGCACTTGTTTACTTAATACTAGAGCCGCATCTCTCAAGTAAATACCAAAAAAGGAAAAAGAAAACAAAAAAACAGAAACAGAAACAAAATCAAAAACAAAACTAGAGCTGCACAAAGCAACTTTTAACTGGCCCCATCTTTTACTCCGGGCCCACCACCACGTGATATACTGAAAAGCTGGGAGCGAAGAAAAACAAAACACTAGAAGCAAACTTCAAACGCTACTGCTGCACCCGAATAAGGTCCCTGTTTACTGTTCCTCGTCTCGCCAATGATAAAGTTTGCTGTCCGGTTCGGACCAAGACCGGGGTAGATCAGTTCGGTCCGGCCCGACCGGTCACCGCCCAAACAAGAGCCCGAACATCACATGTACTGGATCCACGACACCGAGATGGGGCTCCGAACCTCGTGGGTCCCATCCGCCCAGATGAGGTGCCCATAAACAGGCTCGGGAACCGCCGCCGCCGCCGTCGCCACCGTAACCGCGAAGCTCCGCCGCTTCGCCGCTGCAGAGAATGCCAGTTTGGTCGGCTTCACTGCAACCGAGACACGATTAACAGCCGCGCTAGCCGCCATCTCCACCCTCACTCGGTAGACGACGTCCGCCGATGTCCCCACATTCGTGGCCGTCCTCACCACCGTCCTGCTCTGGCTACGGTTCGCCGCGCCGCCGTCGAACACCACCGAAATGGACGGGTAATTCAGGTCGGAGGCAGAGGCCGAGGCCGAGCGGGCGCAGGTGACGGGAGCGTGGGTGATGACCTGGATGGTGCTGGGCTGGTAGCCAAGGGCGCAGAGGAACGCGACGTAGTCGGCGTCGCCGAGGTCGTAGACGAGGCCGGGGTCCATGGCTCGGCCCAGATTGAGGTGTCCGGCGCCGAAATCGAGTGGCGTCGCGGGCCGCCCGGTGGACTCGTCGGCCACGAACCCGCCCCGGTTGTCGGCCACCGCCGCCGTCGTCATCATGGCGGAGCGGATGGCGGCGGGGCTCCAGCCCGGGTGCGCCGACTTGAGCAGCGCAGCCGCGCCGCTCGCGTGCGGGCACGCCATCGACGTTCCCGAGAGGATGTTGAACTCGGTCCGCCGCCCGTCCGCGTCCAGCCCGGTGGGCCCCGCAGCCCCCGTCCACGCCGCCAGTATGTTGACGCCTGGCGCGACCAGGTCCGGCTTGAGGACTTCCGGAGTTAGCCCGTTGGGCCCGCGGGCGGAGAAGGAGGCCACCACGGGCGCCGGCTTGACCCCGACCACGGTGCCCCTGAAGGCTATGCTGGCCACGGGGCTGCGCTCCGCGGCGACGTAGGCCTTGAGCGCGTCGCCCTCGACGGCACCCACGGCGCACGCGGGGAGCACGTGAGCATCGCCCACGAGGCCCTGGCCGTTGGAGGCGCCGTTGGCGAGTATCATCCCGGCGCCGCCGGCCTCCTTGACCACCAGCCCCTTGGCCACGCGGGGGCTGCTGCCGCGGTCGCAGATGACGATCTTGCCGCGGACGAGCTTGGGGTCGAGGGAGTTCTCCATGCAGAGCGAGGCGGAGAGGCCGCCCGTCCGCCCCGGGTAGACGAGGGGGAGGGCGGCGGCGAGCGGCTCTCCCGAGTAAAGCGACACGCCGGCGAGGCGGCGGCCGTCCCCGAGGACGACGTCGGCCGGGAAGGTGCGATCGATGGTGCTGGCCCCCACGGTGGTCAGCCACGGCGCGAGATTGGTGACGGACATCCCCGTCGGCCCGTCGTTGCCGGCGGAGGTGGCGACGAAGACGCCGCGGGATGCGGCGCCGTAAGCGCCGACGGCGATCGGATCTAGGTAGTAGGGGGACGCGACGCCCTCGCCGCCGCCGATGGAGACGGAGATGACGTCGACGCCGTCGGCGACGGCGCGGTCGAAGCCGGCGAGGATGTCGGAGTCGAGGCATCCGGAGCTCTTCCAGCACACCTTGTAGGCGGCGACGCGTGCCTTGGGGGCCACGCCCTTCGCCACCCCGGCGGCATACCCGCCCATGCTTGCGCCGAAAGCGATGCTGCCGGCCGCCGTCGACGCAGTGTGCGTCCCGTGGCCGTCGGCGTCTCTGGGCGAGCGGAACTCCGCGGCCGTCCCGTTGACGCCACCATCTGCGTCGGCGAGGGCGGCGGCCTCGGGGAAGGCGGCGTCGTGGCCCTTAGTGAAGAAACGGGCGCCTACGAGCTTCTTGTTGCAGAGAGAAGCTGGGAAGCCGGGTCCGGAGTCGCAGCCGCCGCGCCAGCGGGATGGGACCGGGGTCAGGTTTCGGTCGGAGAAGCTGCGGCGCTCGGGCCAGATGCCGGTGTCGAGGACGCCAATGATGACGTCAGAGCCGTAGTCGGAGAGGGACCAGAGGCCGAGCCGCGTGCGGAGGCCGAGGAACTGCGGGGAGCGGGTGGTGTGGAGGCGTCGGACGCGGTCCTCGAAAACAGCCAGCACGGCCGGATTGCGCCTGAGATCAGCGGCACGGCCGGGCTCGAGGGACGCCGAGAAGCCATGGAAAACCGTGTCGTAGACGTGGAGGAGGTCCAGAGGCTCACTGCCGCCGGAGAAGGCCCCGGAGACGTACCAGTCGCCGTGGATTGGGAAAACGGCCGGCTTGGCTCGGTGATCCACCCGGACGATGTACGTCTTCTTCCTCTTTCTCTCGGTCGTAATACTAACATCCTCAGCTAGGTTTACGGTCGCGAACAGTACTAGGATTAGCAGTAGAAGGAAGGAAAGAATGGGCGGAGGCGAAGCTGCCATTAATTTGATGGACGGAGGAGAAAGAAGGGGAAGGACGAAATAAGTGATGGAGGACTAGTGCAGTGACGGAGGAACAGATCGAAGATGTGCTGTGTTGTGCCCGGAGTGCGGATGACACCTCACACCTGTGCCGCACGAGTGAGACGGTCACAACTCGAAAGGGGGCGGACAAGTGCGCGGATTAAAGAAGTAAGTGGTTTCTAAAGTGTAGACGTGGCTCAAGCATTTTTGTCTTGCAACCAATTAAGTGCTTAGGTGTGGAAAGGAGGATATCTGCCACAGCGGACGGTGGAGAAGCCGGAGGGATGCAATTCAGATTGTGATCATTTCTTTATTTCTTGTTAAGCCCAAAGTGAGTTATCATGGCAGGCCTCTCCTTTTAAAATTATTAAAACATTATTTGGTTCAGAAATTAGGAGAGAAACTACCAAGTAACCCATGCGTTGCATGGGATTATAATTATAATATCATTTTTCTATAATTTTAGATAATTTAAAGCATACAATTATTTTATTTTTTTAGCTTTTAGTATTTACATGATCTCAAATCATATTGTTTGGTAATATTTGCCTTAATTTCAAATTGTTGGATAAAATTAATTAAATACCTAAAAATCAATTGTCGCAAAAATCACATAGATTTTTACATACCTCTTTATGGTGCGGAATTAATGTTGTGATTATCAGGATCTGATCTCGTCTTGTTTTACGAACTCGTTGATCCGCCAACGTCCCGTCTCAATTTGTTGCACGTTGTTCTTACTCGTTGCAATCCGGCTACTAGAGTCGATCGCCGCACACCACCCAAATCCCTAGGGTTTATGATGGTGCCCTAGAGCAAACCTGAGAGAGAGAGAATTTTGATGGAGAGATGATTCTTATTTTTCTCATTGTCTTGTATGTAGTCAATACCTCATGTATTTATAGGCCATAAGGAAGATATTAATCTTAATCATATTCTAACTAAATCTCACATAGATAGAGATTTAAACAGATTAGGATTTATTTGTTAGATTTATTCTTTAGTCCAAGTGCATTAGGAATATAACAGATAATTATAAATAATTATTTCTTATCCCATATGGATTAGAAATATTTTAGATTAGTCCCAATATGGACGAATCCTAACATCTCCCACTCGTACACACTTGGTACTTATTCATACTTTCTCATCCCAAATATATTCTCATCTCGTTCTGCTCTTTATACGGGAAATGGTTGGTGCGATCAGTAACGAGAAGAATCATAAGTGAAGAGTGTTATATTAAGCCACCATCCGAACTAACATAACACTACAACTCCAAATCTCGTCTATACCCCAAATCACTGAACTACACCAGATCATAGCATCTCTGATCTCTTAGAGCAAACTAGATCTCTCTCATTAATGTATTTGTTCTCATAATTATATTGACAACAAATATCAACATAATCGCCCGGGCAATGAGTAACAAATCATAGGTGTATTATCAAAAGATTTTTTCTTAGATGCCTCATGTCAATCCATTTCAACTTTACTACTTTCCTAGACATGTTCCGTTGGATCGAATCAATCATAGCCCTTGGATATCATGCTAAAGTAGCATCACCAAGTATCCACTTCATAACATGGTTCTAAGTCCCAAAGGGTACGCAAAACTCACACAGCGACGAAACGGGAATCAATTTCGTCACTCTCTAAAACATAGTGATCGATCTTGCACATACGGTATGAACGTATGCTATGGTGGAGCTACCTTTAAGGACATGTCACGCTCAAAACACCATACGAATGTCGGTTTTGTTGTAACTCAAGATAACAAACCTCAAGACAGTCACCCACATGGTGTCTTCTTTACATTCGGTTTCATATAGGCCAAGTAGAGTCGTGGACCATTTCTACTGTCGACTTCGTACAGTCTCATCTTAGCTCATCTAAGGCGACATTCAAGATTTAAACACTCGCCAGCTCTTATAGCGCAAAGTGGATCACCTGCATTACTAACTGCATTTATGTGATCTTATTTGTCTCATCCTGCTCGCTCTCCTAGCGACAGGGCGATCACCCGTGTGAGAGGGCTGATCAAGGGCCTGGTGACATTCATTCTCACAAGGATATTGTGCACTAATTTAAAATTTAATAAACATGTATATGAATGAAAAAAGATTTCAAAAATATTTATTAGCAAAATTATTAATACAAGATATATATAAAAGTCAAGTCCTACACAAACCCAATCCTCTAACATGTTTATGAAAAACATTTCTAACAAGGGGTTTAGTAAAAGGATCTGCTATCATATCATCAGTAGATGCAAATTTAATTACAATCTGTCCCTGTGCAATTATATCTCTTATGAAGTGATATCTGGTCTCAATGTGTTTAGATCTTCCATGATACTTTGGATCCTTCGCATAAGCTATCGCTGCTTTGTTGTCACAATAGATAATAACAGCATCATCTGCACGTGCTGTTACACTCAAATTTATCATAAATCTCCTTAGCAAAACAGCCTCTTGTACTGCTGCTGTACATGCAATGTACTCCGATTTCATAGTCGATAAGGAGACACATGATTGTTTCTTGCTACACCATGAAATAGCAGCTCCTCCAAGTATAAATGCATATCCCGAGATAGATTTGCATTCATCTCAATCTGCGGATCCATCAGCGTCGGTGTATCCCGTCAATCTAAGCTCTCCTCCATGATAGCATAGAGCAAGGTTCGCAGTACCTCGCAGATATCTAAAAATCCTTTTAACTGCTTGCCAATATGCTGCACCAGGATTACTCTGATATCGACTAACCATGCCAACAGCGAAACATATGTCCGGTCGAGTACACATCATTGCATGCATCATGTCATGCCCCGAACCGCACTACCCGAAGACGGTACCAATTTGGTCCATTTCGAGGGCGGTGGGCGTGATGCCGAACGGACAGAGTCTCCCCTGTCCGCCCAAGGCTAACCAACGAGATTGTGTACAACAAGTCCCCAGGAGAAACAACTTGATTTCATACACAATCAAACAGCGATAACACAAACAGTGTTAAAACCATCAAGAGTAAGCGATACTAGTAAAAGCCTACAAGTATACAAAAGAGAGAAACATAACTATTGAACCATGAATTTAAGCATTTAAATACAACTTGCATTAAACTCTTTAAACCTTCATACATGTTTCCAAAATGTAAAATACATCAAGTACTCTCCAAAACCTCACCCTATACAACATCTACTCTCAAAACATAAGCACAGGGTGAACTAATGCAAGTAGGAAAGTAAGCTACCAACTGGTACCACTAGGGCGCCAAGCCCTTGCCGTGATCCTCCCGCTCGGTCGGGACACTCGAACTAGCGCCTGCAACAACGGGTGTGAGAACTACGAATAGTTCCCAGTGGGTTCGGCCGCCGACTCCACCGATCTACCCACTAGGTCGAAGCAGGCATAGAGAGATATATGCAATATATATATATAAAGCTAAATTGATAAAAAACAGGTATGATAACTGAGCAAGTAAGGAACATGAGCAAGTAGGTAGGATCATGAATATCTAGCTATGCCTCAATCTGATAGCATGCATGCGTGAACAATAAGTAAAGCTGGGTAGTAAGCTACTATGAACAACAACAACAAGTAATGAGTGTGACTCAATAAGTTACCCAATCTCATGGTGAACTCGAAGTTCACAAGCAAAACTCACGTGTAAGTCTCATAGGGAAAGTCTCACTGAACTACTCCCGAGACCGCCTGCGGACAGCACACTGACTGTCCCTCTAGTGACCAACCTCCGGAGTGCACAGCTTGCGGGGAGCGACCCCTCCAAGCGCAGACAGGCTATGTGAGCGCGATCAACTCACGAACAATAGCAACCTACCCTCTAAGGGTAATCTCATCATGGAATCAAGGTGTTCTTGTACCCAATCTCATAGTGTCTCAACTACACTAAGGTTCTCATATCAAATTATCAACAATCATATGTCCTTCATCAAAGTTTTCTATATCTAGATGCCACTTGTCATAGTTTTCTAAACTAGATGCCACTCGTCATTTAGACTCATTTTCAACACTAGTTACATCTTACTAGTTCTTTAGCAACATAAACATTAATCATTTCATATAGGGTCTAGGTTTTCATGCATACTAGATCATGGATCAATCACAAGATATAAAGCTACTAGCATGCAATATAAGCAACAACATTCATTTTCTAACCCTATATGCAACATGAATAAGATGCAATTAGATCAATAATAAACTTAGACATAGAACGTAGCCCCATGGCTTCGGGATGGTCACCACCCACCTTGTGGTAGTGCCGAAAAGCTAAGAAACTCGGCGTCGAAATCCACGTGCGCCGCTTCAACACCTCGGGTCAAAACGAACCCTAGAGCGACCAAAATGGCGATATCTCCGCGCTCGCTCGACGGATCGACGAACCGTCTTCGCCTACGCGTTCGGGAGCATAACAATTAGGTTTCGGACCCATCAAAATAGATCAAAACCCAATATTCCCAAAAATCCCAAAAAACCAACCCTAGGTTTAGCACCCAAGGGAAACCATGGTTTCTAGCTTCAATATGAGCTAAATCCATGTCCTCTAAACTCATTAGGTTCCATTTGAACCATTAAAAGCAACAAAACCTCCCAAACCTTAGAAATCACAAGTTAGGGTTGAGGCTTACCTCTAGGGTTGCTCCAAAGCAAGCCCCTAGCTTGAGCAAGAGGAGGGAGAGAGCTTCAACTTCCCCTCCTTGATCTTCTCCTTCCTTTCCTTCTTCTTCTCTTTCTTTCTCTCCTTCTTTTCTCCTTCTTCTTCTCTTTCTTTCCCTTTTTCGGTTTAGAGAGAGAGAGAGAGAGAGAGCAAGAGAGCTGAGAGAGAGAGGGAGAGAAAATGAGAGGGAGTGGCTGAGAGAGAGGTATAAAACCTCTATTGTAACAAAATCCCAAAAGCCCCCTCAAAAAAACTAATTTTCCAACCAGATCCACATTTTCGGGTCCCTTGTACCGGTACACGGGTTCTTGTACCGGTACAAGGCCTGGCAGACAGCCCAACCCGAGGCTCGGTTTCTCGGTTGCGCAGTGCTTGTACCGGTATAAGACCCCCTTGTACCAGTACAAGGTCTGGCAGCCTCCAACCCGAGAGCTCGGTTTCTCGGGTGCGCAGTGCTTGTACCGGTACAAGGCCCCCTTGTACCGGTACAAGGCCTGGCAGCCCCCCAAACCGAGAGCTGCGATGGTTGTACCGGTACAGCCATCACCCTTGTACCGGTACAACAGCTCCAGAATGCTGTTTTCTCTTCTCTTCGGCTCTACTTCGCGCCGATCGATGTTAGAACCATTCCAACTCCTTTGGAACTCATTTTTTGCTCTTCCAAACTTGTTGGAATACTGAATGGAACTTGTCCAAACCGTTCAATTGCCCACTTTGGTCCATTTGGCCAAAGTTAGCCACAAACCATCAAGTTTCAATATCTCACACATCAAGCTGCCAACTGCGCTCGCATATGGGACTTTTTCAATCTACTTTCTGTCTTCTTCTGATTTAGGGCACTGTTCAAGGCTAAGATAATGATCCTTTTCCATTGGAGTGTTAATAGGTTTCGAATTATGCATTCGGAATCGCTCCAAAATTCTTTTGATGTAAGTCTCTTGAGACAAACTTAAGAATTTTCGAGATCGATCCCTATGGATCTTGACTCCCAATACATAATACGCTTATCCCATATCCTTCATCTCAAAAGTAGAGGACAACCACTCCTGTGTGGTGATTATTAACTCCATATTATTTCCGGCCAACAAGATATCGTCTACATATAGTGAAAGGATAAGAAAACTCTTTTCTTCCCTTTTAACGTACACGCAATGGTCTTCTTCGATCATCACAAAGCCTATTGAAATAATTGCTCTATGAAAACGTTGATACCATTGCCTAGACGATTGTTTCAAGCCGTAAATGGAACGTTTTAAGCGGCACACTTTGCGCTCTTGTCCTTCGGCTATAAAACCAGGAGGTTGATTCATATAAATCTCCTCGTCTAGTTCTCCATTGAGAAATGCTGTCTTCACATCCATTTGGAACAGTTTCAATTCTAAATGTGCGACGATAGCCAAAATTAGGCGAATTGAGACTAACCTCACCACTGGGGAGAATGTCTCTTCATAGTCTACTCCATCCTTTTGGGTGTATCCTTTCGCCACTAATCGGGCTTTATATTTGTCAATTGATCCATCCGCCTTATGTTTTATTTTAAAAATCCATTTATTTTTAATAGTTTTGCGTCCAGACGGAAGATCAACTAACTCCCACACATTATTCTTAGCCATGCAACTTCCTTGTAATCAATGACATCAGACGCGGCGCAGCCGATACCGCCAGAATCTGTATGATGTCCTCTCTGACTGTCCATCGCTGTCTGCAGGATGACACGCGTGCGAAATCGAGTGGTGCCAAGTCTTCTTGCAGATTCTCCAAAACGAAGTAAAACTATTATTCGGATCTGACACGATTACTTCGGGACCTCCGTGCAACCTTACAATTTCATCCAGATATCCTGCCCAAACTTGTCGCCGACCAGTGTGGTGTAATCGTAGAAGTGTGCCGTATTTGGTCATCACGATCCAAACACCCAGATGCGTCGTGGCCAACTCCGTCGACAACGGGGCAATCCAGACCTAGAAGTCCATTGCGACTATTCTCCCATTTCCCGACAAACTGGAATAGGTAAACTTTGGAGCTTTCCACTGGAAAATCGACAAGCGGGCCTCACTTGCTGGGCATACAACGGCACTCGTACATAGGCCCAAATAGCTTTCAATGCCGGCCACTAGTATGTGACTGGTCATTTCAGATCACGGTACATCTTTGGTGCCACTCGGGTGAATGCTATAAGGAGTCCGATGTGCCTCTTGCAATATTAACTCCGGACCTCCTCGTCTCGCTCGGTACGTCCACCATCCGTTCGAAACCGAAGCGCACCCATCAGCGTCTACACTGAAATCACCGCCAGTGTCCACTCTCGATGTCTCCGCCAGCTACCGCTTTTGGAGATTGGGGTCCGCGGTTTGCAAACTCTTAATGCTGCTCCAACAAGGTCGTTGGAACAACGAGCCGTCCGTAAGCACGAGACGGGATTTCCGGAGCACCACCGTCGAGATCTAAATCGCTCATCTCCTCCACAGTGGCTCCTGATTCTGACCCAACATAGCAAGATTTTCCACTGATTTCCTGCTAGCGCGTCGCCACATCACGTTTGCTTTTCCGGGGGTGGTATAGGATGTGACATCCGACAGTCCTTCAATAATTCCAACCACCGTCGCTGTTCGCATATTGAGCTCCTTTGAGTGAATAGGTATTTACGACGCTTTTTGGTCTGTGTATATCCACAGACGCGCGCCGTACAAGTAGTGCCTCCATAATGCTTGAGCAAACCACTGCGGCCAACTCCAATGTGGACTGGGTATTCTTCTACAATAGCTTTTCAACTGACCGGAAACGCATAAGCGAATTCACTTCCCCAGCCTTTGCATCAGCACACATCCCCAAACCCGTATTATGACGCCCCAAACCCGATATAGACGCTCGCTATATCACTCAAAAGTTCGTCTTGGCACCGGTAAGGCGAGCACCGAGTAAGAAGTTAATCTATCGCTCAATCTCTTGAAACTTCGGTCGCGACTCGTCACTTCAAATGAACTTGTCCTTTCCGTTCAGACGGTAGTGGATTCGCTACGATCTTCGAGAATCCCTCCATCAACAAGCATATAATAACGCGCTAACCCACGAGCTCGAACTCCGGTGACGTTAGTCGGCGAGGCCAGTCCTTGAATCGGGCTCCACTTTCCCGGGTTTTCCCCCATTACTAGACTACTCCTCTCTCGAAAATGACATGCCCAAGAAATTGCAACCATCTCGCCAAAAAGTCGCATTTCTTAAACTTAGGCATACCAACCTCTCCTCCCCGAAGGATTTGAAGCACTATCCTCAAATGCTCGCATCTTTCCTCGTCGCACGGCGAATAGACTAGATGTCCGTCTATGAAACCACGACAAATCGGTCCAATACTCCTGAAGACAGTTCATATAGTCCAATGGAACGCTGCCGGCGTTGTAACCCACGCATGACCGTGAATTCAAATGCCCATACCGGCGTGCGAACAGCGGTCTTCTTGCACATCCTCTCGGCTTGACCTTACGGAGCGTGATGAGTAACCGACTGTAGTCTAATCTTGAATAAACCCGAGACTCTCTTGCAATATCAAACAAAATTTCGTCAATACCTCGCAACGGGTACTTGCTTCGTGATCGTGAGCGCTTGTTCAACTCGGCGATAATCTAACAGAGTCGAAAACGATCCGTCCTCTTTCGGCACGAATAGGAGCGGCCCCCACGGTGAATACACTTGGCCGTAATAAATCCTTAATCAGGAGATCTATCAGCTGAGCCGGCAACATCCTTCAATTCCGCCGGCGCCATCCATAGCGGAGCTTCGGAGATAGCGCGGTCTGAACCAAATATCTATCAACATAAACTGATCTTTTCGGTCTGGCGGGCATTCCCGTATACTCCGCGGGAATATACGTGCTGGAAATCCCGAACCACAACAAGCTCCTCGAGCGTCAGGAGTCGTCCTCTTCGACTTCCTACAACGGTCGCCAATAGGCACGCAACCGCCGTTGATCACTCCATTGCCCGCCCCCCCCCCACCGCAATCTCGTCGCGATCACTAAGCAGCGAAGCGCGAGCTTCTACTAGGCCCGGTAGGTGAATCGCCTGGCCGGCTCTCGAAAACTTATGACATTTACTTCGCGTGAATAGTCGCATAGACTTTGAGAGCCAATCCATCTCCTACGAATGAGTCGAAGTTTTCAATTCTTGAACACCAATCTATCGATGGGCGATTATCCAGTCCCCAACCGCGCGCGGAAAATTAACACTCCTACGGACTAAGAAAATCCCGTCCGGGGCCCGACGAACTCTCCAAGTGCTGGTACTTTCTTTGCAGTTTATGTATGTCATCGCGTGCAAATGATCTATTGATGAAATGAAGAGTACACCTTGTATCAAACATAGTCTGGGCAAACTCCGTCAAGTTAAAACGCATACCTGGGAGCACATGTCGATCCTCCTGACTCGGCAGTCTCAATGGCTTGGAGTCTAGCGCGAAACCCGTCGCTCGAAGCGTACTTAGTCGCCTCAGGTTGAACGTGCACACATCGCACCCCAGCCGATGACGCAGCAGGTGGGGGCTCCCTCCTAAATGTTGCCTGATTCCGGAGTCGATGAACTGACGGAATGGCGGGCTCTCGCTGGATCATCGGCGCCCAAGTGCCCTTCTTGCCCAAGTTATAGGCACTTGCCTTGGCGTTGCCTAACGCTGCGCTCTGTGACACCCGCACCCACAGAGACTAGCGCATTGCTTCGGTCTCGCTCTCACTGACTGTGTGCGCGGATGCTTCAGTGGCCTTCTGAACTCGATGTCCCCACCGAACCACCGCTTTGACTTTCTTTCTCTTTGTCTTTAGATCCACCCATCACTCACCGTCTTCTCGCACGTGGCATTCCCCAATGCTTCTGCGCACAATGTCCTCGTATCAAAGACCTCAGCATTCAAAGTTGTGAGCTTGAACAAACTGTACGGGCCTTAGATTCCAGGCCGGAGTCCTCGTAAAGAACGCAATCCGCGCCGTCCCGGTCGATGTCTGACAACTCATCGGGACCAAAGTCAATAATACGAGAGAACTTCTTGCTCGTATTCTCTGACCGAGAGCGATCCCCGCCTCAGTGTCGGAATTTCTCCTGCACTTCCGCTTTCAGACCGTATCCGGATAAATAGTTGGGCAAAGCATCGCCCTCTTAAACCTCCCAACAAAGGTGGAAGATCAGAAGCCGATCTCGTTTCACTCGTTTCCACTCACAACCTTCGCTGTCTCTCGAGGCAATGGTTGGGAACTCCACTTGTCTCATTTTTCCGAGGTAATAGAACCTTCGGAAAAAGGGTCCATTGAGTACATGGCCTTGATCGAACCATCGACGGCTGCGCACCTTCCTCTTCGAAGATGGCGGTTGAACTTCTAATCTTATAAGAGTCCGTCAACGCGCGCTCCGCCCACGTTCCTCAGCCGCTGGCATCGGGTGTTGCCGAACCCAACCGCCGGGCACACTGCCGGTGGGGACAGGCCGCAGCCGGGACTCGCCCACGCCCTCACCTCTCACCTCAGGCACTATGTCGCCGCAGGGCAGGGCGGATTATACGACCTTGCCCGTCGCCGGTCAGCCGTCGCTGCAATCTGCCGCTCTCATTTAGCTCACTAAGGCACGATCAACCGACCCACTAAAATGCGAAGTCATATGAGCCCGCATAGCTCATGCAGCCTCACTAGGATTAGAACGGACTCTGGCAAGGGACCAGAGGAGGTCCAGCTTGCTGCTGGCACGTCGGGCGGACGGGCGCCGGAACCGCCCTTGTGCGTAGCTCTTGGAGACAATTTGTTCCTGAAAAACGCAATAACTCAGGTCAATAACTCAACCCGGCTTGTCATAAACTCCTCGCGCCCACGGACTGACGCACGACTCAACACAAATCAAGCGGAGCAGCACACGAAGTGGGTATCTCATTCTAGACTCTCGGTGTCATGTTTGTCGTTCCGCAACGACTCTCGTACTTCAAGCTAAAACTAATAACCTGACTGAATCGTCCTATTCACAACTAAGACATAGCGACAAACTTCAACCAATCGAATTATCTTCCGCCACTCAGGCTCTAGGTCAACGTTCACTCACACACACTACACCTAAGGTTTTAACCGTCCTAAGGTCTCCTACTCGTCCTAGACTCTCATCTTTTTTAAATTGCTCTTAACTTGCTCTGATACCGACATTGATTCTTCCACGCCCCGAGACCGCTACCAATTGGTCCGGTTCGGGCGCGTCGAACAGACGCCGGACGGCACAGACCTCCCCTGTCCGCCCAAGGCTCAAAAGTAAGATCATTACATAGAATTGCCCAAGGAATAATCCAATACATAACAGCGATCCAACAAGGAAGAAGCACATAAGAGTGCAATACAAGCAAGAGCAAGTACACAAGTATAACATACAATGCATAAAAGCAGAGATTACTCTTAGCTATTCTTCACATTCCCATTTTTACATCTTTCGATATATTACATTTTCATCTTCCAAAATGTAGTACATGTTTCTTCAAAATATAAGTAGCCCTCTCATAATATCCAAAACATTACAGTAACACGAGGGTACTTGCTAATGGCAATTAAACGGAAAGCTACTAGCTAAGGCCACTTAGGGCGCTATGGCCTTCCGCGGTCCTCCATCGCTCGCCTCTGTGTAGTACCTGTACCCTAAACCACACGGGGGTGAGAAACTATTAAATATAGTATCCCAGTGGGTTCAGTGACCGCCGCTCCGAACCAACGATAACTTAACACTAAGAGTACTAAGAGCAGGCATAAAGCAATAGAAGATATCATAGACTAACTGTAATGATGCAAAATAGAACAGTAATTGCAAGGTTCTACATATGCTGTGAGAACAAGAGCTAAAATCACAAAATGGAAATGAAGAAGAAAGGAAGAGAAGATATAAGGGACATAGTAAATCACTAAACACATGATTAAAAAAATGGCAAAAAAAAGAAGAATATGTATCGGAAGCAGAGAAAAAGCGAAAGAAAAGGAAAACGAAGGAAACAGAAGAACGCAAAGAAGAAAAGGAGGCAAATAGGAGCAAGAGACGACCAGAAAAAAGAATAGAGGCTGCAAAAAAGAGGAAGGAAGAAAAAAGGAAGTGACGAATGACACATACAAGAGGGTGAGTAAGACGCATATAGCGTATTTAACATATCAAGTAAGTCAGGATGAAGCGAAGAGGAGCAGAATAAAAAAGAGAAAGAGAATTATATATATGATAAGCATATGAGCGAAAAAGAATTGACATTACAAGGAGACACTTGAGTTCTAACCGAACGAAAAAATCGAATAAGGAAGGAAGAAAATGGACTAGGCAGAGGATCCCAGACAGGCGAGAGCCGGAATGAGAACGGAAGAAGAATGGGGAGTAGAGAGGGAGAAGAGACGTCAACAACGTACAAATCCCGATCTATGAGGGCTCGAAGCCACCCAGGATTGTCTGCGGGCAACACATAAGACTATCCTTGGGAAGCTGCCCATAGGCTATCCCAATCCGTTTCACTGTGCCAAGACTCCGAGCTCGCACTACTGGGCGGGGCGACCGCCAGCAAGCGCGAACTAGACTGTGTGAGGTATATCAATCCGTTTCCAAGCAGGTACCCTCACTATGACCTAACATGCACAGTATTACTATTTAACACTACGCTCCTAATGCGACACGTCCAGTTGTAATTACTATGTATAACATATCCACTCGTCAATATGTACTTGGTTGCATCATTCACTCTGCATGAATGCAATTGTCCCGCAACTATACTAGTCATATGTCAATCCATAAAGCAAGATCAAGTTTTGTTTACTATCTCTATAAGGTCTATTCACAACTCAATTCTCATGCACCTAAGTTCAATTCGTATGCTAAGCCTACTAATTGCCGCAATAAAGGAGCATGCTAAGAATAGTCAAAGTAAACATCTAAATACCCTAACATGCATGATACTATATATGTAGTATGTTCAACATAGAAAGACTTAGACATAGGGAGAAGCCCAGTTGGCTTCGGGATGAACACCAAACCCCACCTTTATATCGCTATCACGAGGCTAGGATTCCGATTTTCGTGATTTTTGGAAAGCTTTGCGCCGCAAGTTGACGGCAATCTGTACCCTAACAGCTTCGTTACTTAATGATCTTCGTGTAGCTCGTTCGTACGCGAACCGACTTCGCCAACGCATCAGATAAAGCTAGCATTAAGTTTATACATGATCAATTTAGATCAAAACCCTCACGTATTGCAAAATCCCATTTTAGAGCCCTAACATCACATTAGCCGCCCAAAATAATCCAAAGTAAATGAGCAACAGCTAAAATGCTCATTAGAGGCTACTGAGAATACTTAAGGTTAAGATTAAGAAGCCAAATCCAAAAGTATTCCCAATGTGAACGCCGCAATAATAACACGATCGCTAACCATACGGGCGCACGAAAAGCAATAGACAAATCCGTCGCCTCCAACGCGTTCGCAAAGCTCAGATCGTCCAGCACCAACGCTGCGAATTTGGCGAAAGCATTAAGAGAGATAGAGAGAATATTTAGAGAGAGAAAGAGAGGGTTGTCTCTCTCGCTTCACGCATGTGGCTGTGATGTGCTGTGTGACTGGCTGCAGCTGCAGGAGGAAGAAGAAGCCTAGTAGCTTCGTGACTTATCCATCCCCCAAACAAAACCCCTTGATGTGTCAATAGTAGCATACACTATTCCACATGCCCGGCATCAGCTCAAAATACAGTATATCTTTCGCACGGATGCTCCCTGAATATCCGTTTGAGCTCAATTTGAGTCAGTCATGTTCGGGTTTTGCTAACTTAACGAAAGAAGATGTTTAATCGTTCAGTTTCGAGCCCATTTGCATCCATACGAAAACTGTGCCGACTACACATCTTTTCAGATGGCTTTCGGATTTTTATTTCTCCTCAGCTCTAACCGAGGTGTCATAAAAATACGAAACTTTAAATCTAGCCTGCATTAAGAATAATTCTGGCTTATGCCTACTCCCAGTTTTCAGAATTTTCTGAACACTCAGGCGTTTCTGCTAATCTATACTCTGGCCACCCCGTTTTCCACACAGAAAATTTCTAAATCTCTGATTATTCGCCCAATTTCCAACACAGGGTCATTCGTAGACTTAATATTTTATGTCTATAAGTCCAATAAAATAGTATCTCACACATTTTAATTTATATTTATTTTTATATTCAATTTCATCATAATACATCCCACCGTAATTCATAATTAAGAAGTTCGGTACCTTACATACACAACCCAATCCCTCTAACCTGTTTATGAACAACATTTCTAACCAAGGGGTTTGGGTAAAATGATCTGCTATCATATCATCAGTAGATGCAAATTTAATTAGCAATCTGTCCATGTGCAATATATCTTCTTATGAAGTGATATCTGTCTCAATTGTTAGATCTTCCATGTATACTTTGGATCTTGCGCATAAGCTATCGCTGCTTTGTTGTCACAATAGATAAAGCAGCAATCATCTGCACTGCCATGTTACATCTCAATTTATCATAAATCTCCCTTAGCAAAGCAGCTCCTTTTACTGCTGCTGTACATGCAATGTAAACTCCAATTCATATAGTCGAAAGGAACACATGATTGTTTTCTTGGCTACACCATGAAATTAGGCAGCTCCTCGCCAAAAAGTATAAAATGCATAATCCCGAGATAGGATTTGCATTCATTCTCATATCTGCGGATGCCCATCAGCGTCGGTGTACCCGTCAATCTAAGCTCCTCCATGATAGGACATAGAGCAAACGGTTCGCAGTATCTTCGCAGATATCTAAAAATCCTTTACGCTTGCCATATGCTTGCACCAGATTATCTAATCGTGACTAACCATGCCAACAGACGGAAACATATGTCCGGTCGAGTAACATCATCATTGCTGCTCATGTCATGCCCCGAACGCACTATACCGCGCAAACGGACCTGAATTGTCCCATTTCGAGGGCTGGTGGGTGGATGCCGAACGGCAGAGTACTCCCCTGTCCCCAAGCTAACCAACCGAGATTGTTACAACAAGATCCCTCAGGAGAAACAACTTGATCATTGACACAATCAGACATGCGATAACACAAAACAGTGTTAAACCACAAGAGTAACGATACTAGTAAAGCCTACAAGTAAACAAAAGAGAGAACATAACTATTGAACCAGAATTAAGCATTTAAATACAGACTGTGCATTAAACTTCTTTAAACCTTCATACATGTTTCTCAAAATTAAAATACATCAAGAGTATTCTCCAAAACCTTCATCCCTATTACAACATCTACTCTCAAAACATAAGCACATGGTGAACTTAATGCAAAGTAGGTAACGTAAGCTACCAACGGTACGCATATAGGGGCGCCAAGCCTTGCCGTATCCTCGCGCTGTCGGTGACACTCGAACTAGCGCTTGCAACAACGGGTGTGAGAACTCGGATATTCCCAGTGGGGCTTCGCCGCCGACTCCACCGATCTACCCACTAGGTCGAGCAGCAGGCATAGAGAATATATGCAATAATATATAATATAAGCCTAAATTGATAAAAAACAGAGTATAGATAACCTGAGCAAGTAAGCCCATGAGCAAGTAGGTAGATCATGAATGATCTAGCTATGCCTCAATCTGAATAGCATGAGCATGCGGAACAATAAGTAAAGCTGGTATTAAGCACTATGACAACAACAACAAGTAATGAGTGTACTCATAATACCCAATCTCATGTGAACTCAAGTTTCACAAGCAAAAACTCACGTGTAAGTCCTCATAAGGAAACTCTCTACTGAACTAATCCTCCCGAGACGCTTTCTGCGGACACACACCTGACGTCCGCTCTAGTGACACAACCTACCTCCGAAGTGCACCAGCTTGCGGACGACCCCATACAACAAGCCCTCTGAATATCCGTTTGAGCTCAAATTTGACAGTCATGTTCGGTTTTGCTTAACTTAACGAAAGAAATTTTAATCTTTCAGTTTCGACCCCGTTGGTCACCGAAAGTCGTACCGAACTGTAATCTTTATCAGATCACTATCCGATTTTATTTTCCACCTTCCGGGTGTCAGAATAATATGAAACTTTAAATCTAGCCTCATAAGAATAATTCTGGCTTATCCTCCAGTTTTCAGAATTTTCTAACACTATGCATTTTCTGCTAATTTATCTGTCCCGTTTCACACAAAAAATTCTAAATCTTCTGTTTTCGCTCCGATTTCAACACGGGTCATTCCAGACTTATATTTTATGTCTATAAGTCCAATAAAATAGTATCTCACACTATTTTCATTTATATTTATTTTTATATTAAAATTTCAGCATATTACACCCCACCGCAACTTCATAATTTAAGAAGTTCGGTACCTTACATCCTCCCCTCCAAAAAAAAAGTTTCGTCCTCGAAACGAATTCAATAACTTAATCAACTCATACCTCAACACATTTCTTCGAAGAGATGAGGATAATGCACTTTCATCGCTTCCTCGAGTTCCCATGTGGCCTCACGATCATCGTGGTTAGTCCAACGAATCTTCACATAGGAAATCTCACGATTTCTCAACTTTCGTACTTCTCGAGCAATAATCATTGCCGGAAACTCTTCATAACTTAGATCTTCTTGTAGATCCGGTGGCTCATAATACATCACATGCTCGGGGTCGTGAATATATTTGCGAAGGTTGGAGACGTGGAACACGTTATGCACATCCGCGAGCTTCGGCGGTAATGCGAGCCGGTAAGCTACCGCTCCTACACGTTCCAACACTTCATATGGTCCGATATATCGGGGACTCAACTTCCCCCGCACCCCAAAGCGCTTCACGCCCCTCATAGGCGAAACTTTCAGGAAAACGCGGTCACCCACCGCGAATTCCAAATCTCGACGGCGCTTGTCAGAATAGCTCTTTTGCCTCGACTGTGCCGTGAGCAGCCTCTCGCGAGCAAGACGGACCTTCTCTTCTGCCTCTCGCAATACGTCTGGGCCCAATGCCGCAGGTTCACCTACATCATTCCAACATATAGGGGATCGGCACTTCCGTCCATATAGGACCTCGAACGGTGCCATCCCAATGCTAGCTTGATAACTGTTGTTATAGGCGAACTCGGCCATCCTCAAATGGTTTGCCCAACTACCCTTGTAGTCAATGACACACGCCCGCAACATATCCTCCAGAATCTGTATAGTCCTCTCTGACTGTCCATCTGTCTGAGGATGAAACGCAGTGCTGAAATCGAGCCGTGTGCCAAGTGCCTCTTGCAGGCTTTTCCAAAAGTGCGAAGTAAAACGGGGGTCTCGATCCGACACGATCGACTTCGGAACCCCGTGCAACCTCACAACTTCATCCAAGTATACCTGCGCCAACTTGTCGCCCGACCAGGTGGTGTGAATCGGTAGGAAGTGTGCCGACTTGGTCATACGATCCACAATGACCCAGATCGCGTCGTGGCCACCCGTGGAACGGGGCAATCCGACCACGAAATCCATCGCGATATTCTCCCATTTCCAGACGGGAATAGGTAAACTTTGGAGCTTTCCCGC
Source organism: Ananas comosus (assembly GCF_001540865.1). Taxonomy (NCBI): domain Eukaryota; kingdom Viridiplantae; phylum Streptophyta; class Magnoliopsida; order Poales; family Bromeliaceae; genus Ananas; species Ananas comosus. The sequence continues at coordinate 8,027,746 of NC_033626.1, forward strand.
TGGAAATCGACGTTCAGCCTTCACTTGCTGGCATACTAGGCACTGCGCTACATAGCGCCCAATGTCTGCTTTCATGCCCGGCCACCAGTACTGCATCTTCAGATCACGGTACATCTTGGTGCCACCCGGGTGAATACTATAAGGAGTCCGATGTGCTTCTTGCAATATTAACTTTCGGACCTCCTCGTTTTCCGGTACACACCATCGGTTTCGAAACCGAAGCGCACCCTCAACATCTACACTGAAATCACCGCCGTGTCCACTCTCGATGTCTCGCCGCACCTTTTGGAGATTGGGGTCCGCAGATTGCAAACTATTTATCTGCTCCAACAAGGTCGGTTGGACAACGAGAGCCGTAAGCATAGACGGGATTTCCGGAGCTACCACCTCGAGATCCAATCGTTCCATCTCTCTCCACAAAGGTTCTTGACGTGTGACCAACATAGCCAGATTCTCCACTGACTTCCTGCTAAGCGCGTCGGCCACCACGTTCGCTTTTCCAGGGTGGTATAGGATTGTTACATCGAAATCCTTTAGCAATTCCAACCACCGCCGCTGTCGCATATTGAGCTCCTTTTGCGTGAAAAGGTATTTTAGACTCTTGTGGTCCGTGTATATCTCGCAACGCGCGCCGTACAAGTAGTGCCTCCATAGCTTGAGGGCAAACACCACTGCGGCCAACTCCAAATCGTGGACAGGGTAGTTCTTCTCATAGCTTTTCAACTGACGGGACGCATAAGCGATCACCTTCCCGCCTTGCATCAGCACACACCCCAAACCCGATTGTGACGCGTCGCTATACACCACAAAGTCTTCGTCTTGCACCGGTAAGGCGAGCACCGGAGTCGAAGTTAATCTATCCTTCAACTCTTGAAAACTTCGGTCGCACTCGTCACTCCAAATGAACTTGGTGCCTTTCCGAGTCAGACGGGTAAGTGGACCCACGATCTTCGAGAATCCCTCCACGAACCGTCTATAATAACCCGCTAATCCCACGAAGCTTCGAACTTCCGTGACGTTAGTCGGGCGAGGCCAGTCCTTGATCGCCTCCACTTTCCTCGGGTCAACAGATACTCCTCCCTCGGAAATGACATGCCCAAGAAATGCAACCTCTCGGAGCCAAAAGTCGCATTTCTTAAACTTAGCATACAACTTCTCCTCCCGAAGGATTTGAAGCACTATCCTCAAATGCTCGGCATGTTCCTCGTCGCTACGCGAATAGACTAAGATGTCGTCTATGAAAACCACGACAAATCGGTCCAAGTACTCCTTGAAGACACGGTTCATCAAGTCCATGAACGCTGCCGGGGCGTTAGTAAGCCCAAACGGCATGACCGTGAATTCATAATGTCCATACCGCGTGCGAAACGCGGTCTTTTGCACATCCTCCGGCTTGATCTTGAGCTGATGATAACCGGACTGTAGGTCAATCTTTGAATAAACCCGAGATCCTTGCAACTGATCAAACAAATCGTCAATCCTCGGCAACGGGTACTTGTTCTTGATCGTGACCTTGTTCAACTCGCGATAATCTACGCAGAGTCGAAACGATCCGTCCTTCTTTCGCACGAATAGGACCGGGGCTCCCCACGGTGATACACTTGGCCGTATAAATCCCTTATCGAGGAGATCTATCAACTGAGCCCGCAACTCCTTCAATTCCCCCGGCGCCATCCGATACGGAGCCTTCGCGATAGGCGCGGTTCCTGGAACCAAATCAATCACGAACTCAATCCTCCGATCTGGCGGCATTCCCGGTAACACCGCGGGAAATACATCTAGAAATTCCCGAACCACAGACAGCTCCTCAAGCGTAGGAGTCGTCCTCTCGACTTCTACAACGGTCGCCAAATAGGCCGTACAACCGCTGTTAACCAACTTCCTTGCCCTCGTCGCCGACACTATAGCAGCAAAGCGCGAGCTTCTACAGGCCCGATAGGTGAATTCCTCCTGACCCGGCTCTATAGGTGAATTCCTCCTGACCCGGCTCTCGAAACGTTATCACTTTACTTCTGCAGTGAATGGTTGCATAGTACTTCGAGAGCCAATCCATTCCCAGAATGACGTCGAAGTCTTTCAACTTCTTGAACACCAACATACGGATGGGCATTATCCAGTCACCCAACCGTACCGGACAAGACGAACACTCCATACAGACCAGAAAATCTCGTCCGGGGCCGGATACTCTCCAAGTGCTTTTACTCTCTTGCAGCTCTATGTTATGCATGCGTGCAAATGATCTACTGATGAATGAATGAGTAGCACCTGTATCAAACATAGCCCTAGAGCGAACTCCGTCAATTAAAACCATACCTACGAGCACATGTCGATCCTCCGTCTCGGTAGGTTCCTTGGCTTGAGTCAGAGCGGCGAACACCCGTCCGCTCGGAGCCGATTTAGTCGCCTCAGGTTGACGTGGCACCATCGCACGTCCAGCCGATGACGCAGTAGGTGGGGCTCCTCCATAATGTGCTGGAGTCACCGGAGTCGATGCAACTGATGGGATAGGCGGGGCCCTCGCTGGACAATCACGGCTCAAGTGCCCTTCTTGCCCACAGTTATAGCACTTGCCTTGGCGTTGCCTACACTGCTGCGCTCTGTGACCCCCACCACCGCAAATAGTGCACCTTTGCGTCCCTCGACTCCACGACTGTGTGCGCGGATGCTTCGAGGGCTTCTTAAAACTTGATTGTCCTCCCGAACCACCGTCCGGTCGCTTCTTTCCCTTGTCCTTGGATCCCGCCATCAGCTCACGTTCTTCTCGCACATGGGCATCTCCGTGCTCTGCCCATAACGCTCGATCGAAGACCTCAGCGAAGGTCGTGAGCTTGAACAACTGCACAGCCCTGTAAATCCCAGGCCGTAACCCTCGCAGGAACCAATCCGCCCGGTCCCGGTCATCATGAACAACCTCTGGGACACGGTCTATAATGTGGGAGAATTCTTGCTCGTAGTCCGCTACCGAGCGATCTCCCTGCCTCAGTGTGCGGAACTTCTCCTTCAGCTTTCGTTTCACCATATCCAGAAAATAGTTGGCGAACATTGCCCTCTTGAACTCATCCCACATCATAGGTGGAAGATCAGAAGGCCGATCTCGCCTCACTCGTTTCCACCACACCTTTGCCGTCTTCTCAAGACAATGGGTAGCGAGGTTCACCTTGTCCTTTTCTGGAGTATAGAGATCCTCGAAAAGGGTTTCCATTGAGTCAATCCATGACTCGACCATCGACGGCTCCACCTTCTCTCCTTCGAAGATTGGCGGGTTGAACTTCTTGAATCTTATAAGAGCCGTCAACGCGCGCTCCCGCTCTATCTCCTCGGCCGCTGCATCGGGTGTTGCCGAACCCGAAGCCGCCGGGAGCACACTTGCCGGCAGGGGACACGCCGCCACCGGAACTGTCGCTACGCCCTCACCCTCCGCCGCCTCAGGCACGCACATCGAGGGTGCAGGCGGATCACGACCTTCAGTTGCTGCTGCAGCAGTCGCAGCAATCTGCCGCTTCATTAGTTCCTGGAGCCAATCAAACCGACGAGTCAATGCAGTCATCTGAGCCCGTAGCTCTTGTGCCTCACTAGGATTAGACGACTCTGGCACCAGAGGAGGTCCAGCTTGCTCTGGCACCTCGAGAGGCGGTGCCGGAACCGTCCTGCGTGCGTAGCGTCTTGGAGACATTAGTTCCTGAAACGCAACAACCGGGTCAATTAACTTAACCCATCAGCTTTATCACGATCATGACTGACGCGACCCAACATGAAAATTAGGCGGAAGCACACAAGTGTACTCATTCTAGACTCTCGGTATCATGTTGTCGGCCGCCAACACTCTCACTTCAAGCCAAGAACTAATACCACTTGAATCTGTCTCTATTCACAACTAGAGACATATCGACAACTTCGACCCAATCAAATTATCTTCCGCCACTCGGCTTAGGTTCACGTTTCACTCACGCACCTATGGCCGTAAGGTTTACCGTCCTAGGGTCTCCTAGGTGGTCCTAGATTCTCTCTCTTTACTTGCTCTTAACTCGCTCTGATACCACATTTATCTATCACGCCCCGAGACCGCTACCAATTTGGTCCGGCTCGGGCGCGTCGAACAGACGCCGAACGGACAAAACCTCCCCTGTCTGTCCTAGGCTCAACAACAAGATCATGCACGTTTTTGTCGCCCAGGGTGACATACAACATATATGAACAGTACGAAGCACCGCAAGTGCTACACAATTAAGAGCAAGACACAAGTAATAAAACGAGTGATATAAATGGAGTAACATTTAGTTATTACATCCACAAGGCATTCACATTTAGATCCTTGATTACATTTATATCTCCAAAATGAACATTCATGATAATCTCCAAAATATACAAGCAACCTCCCAAAGTACATCATATGTCACGGGGTACACGAGGGTACACTAATGCAAGTGGAAGCTGCTAACCATACCTAGGGCGCGATGCCCTTACCACGGTCCTCTGCCGGTGCTCTCTTGCTAGGCCCTGCAACAAAGTGGGGTGAGAACTATATAAATATAGTTCCCAGTGGGTTCGGCCGCCGACTCCGCCGATCTTCCCACTAGGTCTAAGTAGGTATAAGCAGATAGATAGATATCTGTAACTGTAATTGATGCATATAGAAAGAATTACAAGATTCTACTATGCCTGGAGAACAAGAGTAAATCACATAGCCATGTAATATCTAACATGCTATAACAACTCTATCAAGTATACAAGCAATTCTACTATGCCCAACATGCTCAACATGCTCAATATGCTTACTACGCTCAATATGCATAATTCTCTTGAGTTCATCACCCAATCGTCTGGCTGGCCCAAAGGCACGCCCTCGACTCACAACTCAAATCTATCTATGAAGGGGGACTCGAACCACCCGAGGGATTGTCTGCGGGACCCCACATAGGCTATCCCTTGGGACCCCACATAGGCTATCCCAATCGTTTCACGTGCCAAGACTCCGGAGCTCGCACTACTTGTGCGGAGCGACCGCCACAAGTGCTGAACAGACTGTGTGAGTATAATCAAATTCGTTTCCAACGAAGGTACCCGGTCACTACGACCAACATGCACAAGTGTTCTTTTAACACTACGTTCTAATGCCACTCGTCAAGTTATTTACTTGGTACACATATGCCACTCGTCAAGTATGTACTTGGTTCACATGTCACTTGCCATAATGCAATTGTCCCGACTATACTAGTCATATATCCTCTATGCAAGATCAAGTTATTGTTTAACTTATCTCTATAGGGTTCTATGTCACAAACTCATTCTCATGCACCCTAAGTTCACATGCCAAGCCTACTATGCCGCAATACAAGGGAGCATGCAAGAATAGTAAAGGTAACATCTAAATACCCTAACATGCATGATACTATATATGTAGTATGTTCAACATAGAAATCTTAGACATAGGGAGAAGCCCAGTTGCTTCGGGATGACACCCCCCACCTTTTATCGCTATCACGAGGCTAGGATTCCGATTTTGTGATTTTTGGAAGCTTTCGCCGCGAGCTGCGGCAATCTGTACCTTAACGGCTTCGTTCTTTAATATCTTCACATAGCCTCGTCGTATCGCCAAACCGACTTAGCCAATGCGTCAGAAAACCTAGCAATTAGGTTTATACATGATCAATTTAGATCAAACCCTCATGTATTGGAAAATCCCATTTTTGAGCCCTAACATACAATTACCCCCAAATAATCCAAATTAAATGGAGCAATATGCTAAGAAGGCTCATTAGAGGCTACTAGAACACTTAAGGTTAAGGTTTAAGCCAAATCCCAAAAGTTTACCAAAATGTGAACGCCGAGACGGAAGCACGCCGCTCCAACGGGCGCACGAAAGCTCGATCCGTCGCTCCCAANTATATATATATATATATATATAGCCAAACTAGTGGCCCTGGGACTCTAATAAAGTCATGCAAATTAATTAAAAGATTGGTGCTCTCATCGGCCGAGATGACTGCCCCTTGTGCGCTAATTAATTAAAAGTCTTTTGGAGCCGTAGGTCACCTATGGTGCCATATATATTAATATGTATAATATAATATGTATCAAGATTAAGTTCAATACTTTCGATTCAAAATTTAAGTATTTTATTACTTTTTTTTTTAGATTTTTATTTTTAGTCATTCATTTTGAGACTTCGTTCATTAGGCAAACGAAGTCTAAAAATTATAAAATTTAGTTTCAAAATAGTTCTAATAGTTTAAATCATGCCGAATGAAATCAATCGTCGAATTAGATATCACATCATTAAAAATAACTTATAAATATGAACATTTTCGTACTTTCGAAAGCAGAGAAGTCTAGCTCCAAAAATTCACGGTTACATATAATAGAAGTCTCCTTTTCCAATCCATATCAAAACAAGCTGGAGAAAGCATCCAGGAGAAGACTTCGTAAAACAACCCCAAAAAATTGTTTTTTTTTTTATTTAAAAGCACTTCAAAATTCCTAGCTAGCTAGTTTATAAAATTGTATTTTGATCGAATAAACCGACTTTGAACTAGTGATTAAATTAATTAATTAATTCGCGCAATTCCAACCTAGGCTTTAGAAAAAAAATATAAAATAAAATGAAAATCGAGCGCTCCAATATTATGTTTTACCAAGATTAAACTTAATGCAATTAACTTTGCTACCTCATCCAAAACAATACTCTTGACTAAAAAATTTTCCTGTTCAAAAGATCATTCCAACCAACAAAGTGGCGTCATGTGTTTTTCTTTTTTTTTTTTCCCTTAATTTTCTAAACCGGTTATATATGCTCAAGGCTGAAGAGTTGGATAACCATAAAAAACAAGAGCAAGAAATGATGTCACCCTATAAAGCCAGGTGTCATATTCACGGAGTCGCATGAAAATAGATTGAGATTGTTTGGACATGTGCAGCATAAACCAGATAATGCACAAAGTCAAGAAGTGATTTTTATACAACGACATTTCTTTGCAGTATGTTTTGGAATTTTCTAAGCTTGACCAATGAGATAAAAAAATCATTTACTCCAATTATGTAAAATTAGTTTTTATGAAAAAAAATTTCACGTAGAATCAAATGATCCGCAAATTATTTTTTCATCTAAATTTTTTTTTTCACCTACTTTTACATCATACCAAACACACCCTTAATGCATAAAAAATCTATAAATGACAGATTATCAAGAAGCATAATCTTTAAGTTCTTCAAATATTTTTTGTTTCGATTGTTGTTATCTTGAGGAGGAGCAAATGCGCAACGCTGAGGGCAGTGTCGCTAACGTGAACGCTAGGTGAAGGTTGAGGCCGGCCTCTACTACAGCTATCTTTGCGGGCGGGGCGAGCGGCGGTTTTAAAAAAATACAGAAGGCGGAGAGGAGGCGAGGGGCACGACGAGAGAGGGCTTAGGGTATCGTGCAAAGCAAAAAAGGCGAGAGAGGGCTTAGGGGGCGAGGGGATAGGGCTTTTCAATAATATATATATATATATAT